>NC_007245.2:0-102500 GCF_000002725.2 Leishmania major strain Friedlin | reverse complement strand
GGGGGGGGGAGGGGGCACGTATCGGTGGATTTGGGCCAACGCTTCAGTGCGTGTGCATGTCGGCGTCCAGTTGATTCGCACCGAACCGGCGCATGTTGCGGAAGTAGGCCGCCTTCTGCCGCAGCATTGCCAGCTCGCCAGGCGTATACTGATCGAGGACGTTCGTGCCCCGATCACCCCCGAGGAGGCCCATGAGGGGATCTTCGTAAAGCGCGTGCTCGAGGGCACGCAGATGTCGCAGGTACTGCTCTGCGATCCCACGCATTCTCATCGTCTTTTCCATGACATCGGGGCTGAGGTCATTGATGAGACGTTCTCGCTTCCGCTCGACATGCTCGATCCAGTCAGCGAGGTGGTAGTAGCGACGGACGAGGAACGCGTCGTACACCGTCTTCACCGTTGGATGCAGCTTGGCGTAGCGCTTGTCGAGCTCGGTGGCGATGCGCTCGCGGTCGCGCTTGATGCGGGCGATGCGACGGTGAAAGTGCGGGTGCAGGGGGTCATCGTGCAGCTCCTGCAGATCCTCGGCGAGGCCACCGTACAGCTCGTACACAAGTCCTAGACACTCGTAGAGGAGGTCGTGTCGTGCATTGACGGCGGGGTTGTTCAGCTCGACGGTGGCCGGGTACTGCATGTGCCGCTGCAAATACGTATCGCTGTACCCGTGCCACTGCTCCGTGTTGAGCCACTGCTGCTGATCACCTTTAACCCGTGGCAGTCCATCGACCCCGTCCGGTTGCACCACATGTGGGTTGTGCAGGAATCGGTGGAACTGGTCTGTGGCTTGGTGACGGTACGCCATGCAGAGTGTGAGCCCAATACAGGCACTGCGCTGACAGACGGTGTTGAAGCAGGGAGGCCATCGGTGCCGCGAGTGCCACACGCTGGTCGCTGCAGCTGTCCAACACCGCACCCCGCCAAGGGTCCTCGCCGCACGTTTAGACACTGGCGAGCACATACGCGTGTTTACGGTGTTTGTGTCGGGTGCGTGCAACGCAACTGCTGACGTACCTGAACAGGGAGAGGGCACGAGCGAGTTCTGTCGCGGTCCCTCGACGAAACACCGCTGCCCCCCCTCCCCCTCCCCCTCCCCCCGTCTCGCTGTCTTTTCCCCTCGCTGGACCGATGCGATGCGTGCGTGACCTCCCCGCGCCACGGTCCGAAAACTGCCTGAAAAGGGAAAGAGCCAAAGGAAGACGTTGGCGACGGCTCACAGAGACACACACACACACACACACACACACACACGTGTCACAGGCGGGCAGAGAGCAGCGACAGAAGCCGCATAGAGAATACACAACCCTCGTCCAACAGCAAAACACTCCAGCGAGAGCCTGGCGCGAACGACAACGCGACTGGTGGTAAAGCAGCTCTGCAGGAACGACGGTAGGCGTGCACGGAGAGCGAGACAGGGCACATGTGGAGGCAAGCATGGCGTAGGCGTAGGCGTGTGTGTGTGCGTCGTTGGAAAGCATATACGCAGAAGGAATGAGGTGGAAAAACGAGTGGACAGGGGGGGGGCGAAGGTGTGGATGAGGGGGTCGGCGGCCGTACCGCAGAGAGCAGCACAAGAGGGAATCGGGCGAGCACTCGGCATCACAGGCGCCATCTGCGCCGATACAAATACACACACACACGGCAAGTGGAGAGGGAAGGAAAGTACACCATCGTCCGTGTTTCGCCGCCCGGTCACGGACGGACACACATGGGCCTCCTCCGACATCCACTGGGGGGCACACCCCGCCGCACTGGACGGGGATTCCGTTATTCCTTTCGTATTGTTCGTTGCCTCGTTGTGGTCGTTGGCTTCCAGCCGTCCCTTCCCACGCCGGTGCTCGCGAAACACCAACACCAACAACAGCGGGGGTGGAGTGGGGAGAGATAAGAACAGCGGCACGCGCACAAAGACCGACACGCTGAATACGAGTAGAAACACGCCCTCTTTCACCCGGGAAGCTCCACGACGGTTCCCCCCCCCGCGCGCCCCTGTTGTCGACCGTTTCTGTGCTCTACTACGCGGAAAGAGGGGGGTGGTGGGTGGTGAGGGCTGGCGGTTTCACGGACTCGTCCGCCGCTCAGGCAATCATCACACGCATTCAGGGAGGGAGAGGGAGAGCGACAGCGAAGACGAGCACGAGAGGTTGCAAGGGCGACGACGTCGCTCACCACGGTTGTCCGCCCCCCCCCCCCCCCCCCCCGCTCTCAGCGTGCAGGGCCATCGCCAACACACTATCCGGCTTTTCGGGCTGCCATCAACAAGAGAAGGACACACAAGGAGCGGCAGAGCCACACAAGCGTCGAATCGTGCATCGGCTTGGGCGTGGTTCACCTCTTCTTGCTTTGTGAGGTGCAGCAGTAGTGTGCTGCGCTCTCTCCCTTCCGCGAATACACGCACGCATGTGACGTGTTGCCATCTGCTACGACTACTGCTGCTGCTCGGCGGCGTTGTGGCGCGGTGCGTTGGGACGACGGAAGAACACGTCGCGGTGCCCCAACTCTTTCGACTGCTTCGCGTCGTAGAAGGACGAGTGGATGTCGTCGAAGGGCGTGTAGTACTTCATCGACTGCGGGTTCTCCGTCGTGCCGGCGGACTCCCACATCTGCTGCAGCATGTCCTCCCAGACGGCGCGCCCGATGTTCCACCCCGCCTGGTCAGAGCGCGGGCGACGCCACTCGCCGTACTCGCCGACTATGCGCAACACTGCTTTGCGCGAGGCGAGCGGGGCGTCCCAGGCGTTGCTGAAGGCGAACGCCGAGTCGCCGTCCATCTTGAACCGCTGTGCGCGAAAGATGCCGTGGCCCTGCGTGATGGTCATGCTCTCCACCACGTTCTGGTGCACCCGCATGCGAGCCTCGCGCGTGTGCCGCCGAATCCAGCTCGGCAGAAAGAAGCCCTTAAACTGAACGCCGCGCGCGATCGCGTCCATGTTGGAGATCTGCATCGGCTGATGGCTCGTGTTGCCGTAGGTGACGCAGACGCCGTTGTCGCCGAGCAGGTTGACGAGGTTCGAGGCGTAGCCGCCACAGGTGTGGTTCAGCAGTAGCTTCGGCGGCGGCACGTCGGAGAGAAGGCGGCGCATGTAGTTCGTCCGGGCGTAGTTGTATGGCACGACCGCGAAGGCGCCGCGCAGTTTGAAGAAGGCCAGCAGATGGGCGTGCTCTGTGCGGCCCAGCTGCATCGTCTGGAAGAGCTTCGCACCCTTGGCGCGCAGATAGCCTTGGCAGATCTGCGCGATGGACGAGGAGGCGCCGGTCTGCAGCACGACGTCGTTCGGTTGGATGTTCACGAAGTCGTGTGTGAGATGGTACGCCGTGTGGAACAGTGACAGCGAGGCGAGGTACTCGATATCCACATCCGCGCGGCACGGCACGACATCGAGGTTCTCGGCATCCGTGACGATGTGCGTCGCCCAGCTGCCAACGGAGGGGTTGTTGATCCACACCATGTCTCCCTCCTTCAGCGCTAGCTTCGCGTTGGAGCCGACCTCCTCGACCACGCCGACGCCCTCGACACCAGCGACGTGTGGCAGACACGCCTTGGGCACCGCTATCGGGCCCCCGTGACCTTCGATAAGATTCTTGTCATGCCGGTGGACTGGCGCCGCTAACATCTTCACCACCACCTGCCCACTCGTGCGGTCGAAGGGGACGCGATACCGTTCATACTGTAGCACCTTCTCCGGTGCCCCATGACGGTGGTAGCGCCAGCCCGTTGCCGCGACAGTCCGGACAGTGGGCAGGCCACACAGATGGCGTGAACTGCGCATGGTCTTCGCGCGACTACGAACAACGCAAGAGAGAGAGAGAGACAGAGAGAGGGGGAGGGAGGGAGAGACGACTACTACTGCCTCTACGTATACGCGACACTACATCCACTACACAAGGGAAAAGAGGGAGGGAGGGAGGGAGGCTAAAGACTACTACGACACAACGTCTGACGGGGGCAGACTCGGGAGACACGCCAAAAAGAAGACGTGAGTCTCCGGGCGAGCACACGAGTGGATAATGGGAATGCTACCTGCAGGCGGACGCATGGAGGTATCGCTATTTCGAAAGCAAGCGCGTCGCTTCAGGAAGTCGATGCGAGTGACAGGAGGAGCACAGCGGTGGTGAAGACCAAGGTATGAAGAGATGCCCTCTTGAGCTGCCTGCGCGTACACCACAGCGGGGTAGCGAGCGCATGGGATGAGGGTGCAAGTGCGTGTATAGAGGAGCAAGGAAAGGCCAATGGAAAGATAAGGAAAGGAAGGTGCAACAGATGTGTCTGAGTGTGTGTGTGTGCGTCATTGCCCACACCAGGGCAACAACTGCGAGGCTGATATGGTGGTGGTGGCGGCGTGAAGAAAGGACGTCTACGTTGGGGAGGAGGACCTTGCCCTGTGTGGTGCGCCACCTCTCCCTGCTTCCGCACTGTCGTCCTCCTCATTCATGTTGCTTCTGGATGAGAAACTCTTTCCTCGTGGTTGCCACCAGCGCCACTTCTTCACGTTCGTTGCTTCGTCTGCCTCACCCCGTTCGAAGCGAAGAAGAGGCGTGCTGACCGTGTCGCGCGACTTCCTTCGCCCACTTTGGGCGTGCGGGCGAGAGGGGGGGGGGAGGGGGAGATGCGTCCTCGTTTTCTATTCTGTGCTGAAGGACAGCGTATACACACGCATACACCATGCAGATCTCTGTACAGAGACGAACACGCTTCTGTGCGCACAAGCCGTCATTGATGGACCATGCCATACATAAAGGAACAGGGCGGCGGCGGCAGCGATGATGGTGATGGTGATGGTGGTCGCCGCCGCCGTCGTGCCGCACGGGTACTACTGTACATGAAGGACATGAAGGGGAGAAGACACACGCACACGCCCACGCGTACGTGTGCACAAAACACCTGCACGCGCAGGTACATCCGCGCGCGGGCGCGGCCAGGGACGGCGCAGGGACGTCCGTTCCAAGCCTGCCGCCCGGACGAGTAGACGTGCAGGTGTACGAGGTCTACGGCGCTGACATCGGCAGCACAAGGTTGCGTGTGGGTGGGTGGGGAGAGACCAGACTGGAAGGCAGACAGAGGATGTGGCGGGGAGGCGGGGGGGGGAGGGAGGGAGGGATTTACGGAGGGAAGAAGAGAAAGCTCTTGCGGCTGATACGACACGGGCATGCCATCTCGCCGACGTCTGCAGCCGCCGTCGCCACCCTCCCCCCCTTTCCATACTTACTTCTCCCACTTCGCCTCCGCCTCTGTTTTTCTCTACCGTTAATCATCGACGAGGGGCGATGGTGACCATCGCTTGCGCAGTGACGCAGGTGACACCGACAGCTGCGAGGAAGAAGAGGTGGCGGTCTCCAACGGAGGCAGCTGTGGGGGCGGTTGCTTGCCCCTGCCGCCATCCGCCCAGTGCAGCCCGTCGGCCTGCACGGGGGAGGTGCGCCATAGAGACTCCGTGTGCGCAAGCAGTCGACGTGTCTGCGCCACAGCATCGCCCTGCTGCTGCTGCTGGTGCTTGCGCAGCGTACTGCTGGCACTGTCGGCCGGTGCGTGAAGAGCTGGCGGAGACGGTGGTGGCTGCGCACCAGGCGTAGCGGCAGACGCTGCTGCAGCTGGTGGCACGCTCGCAGCCGCCACACCTGCCCGCAGCGACCCAGAGGAGAGCGGCGGCGGCGACACCGAGGCCGCAGACGGCGTCAGCGGATGAGGGACGGATGGAACACCGCTCCCGTCGGCGTCCACATCGCCTTTATCGTCGTCCGGCGTATCCTGCGGCTGATGGTGCTCTGTTGTTGCCCTTGTGTGCGGGCGCACTTCTTTCTGCGTCACGAGGTTTTGCAGCTCACGTAGCTTGGCATCGACCCGCTGGCGGCGCAGCTGCGCCGCCAGCTGATCACGCTCCTTTTCCTCTGCGAGTTTCGTTGTCAGGAGCCGGTTTTGCCTGTGGAGCTCGCTGACGGCACTGGTCAGCTCCCACAGCTGCCGCTGCATGCAAGTGCGCTGCGCCTCCAGCTGCACAAGGTCCGCCTCCTTCGGGGTTTTGTCGATGATGCCGACAACGCCACCACCGGTACTGCCGCTGCTGTCGTTCGTGTTGACGCCGTACAGTTGCATGCACTGCGCCTCGATTTCTAGCGTCAGCAACGCGCGGTGAAAGTGCAGGCCGGAGATGTACTCAAGGAAGCCCACCTCTGTGTGATATGCTTCGAAACGATACGCGACGCGTACGTCGGACAGGTGCGTCTTGGCAACGTCGTTGCCGGCACTACTGGAAAGGAAGTGCATGGCACCGAGCTTCTCCTCCTTGAACCTCAAGCTGAAGTTCGACAGCAGCACGCTGTTGCGCGCCACCTCGGAGAGGTCGTTCGGGCTCAGCTTCCATATCTTGGAGGCGATAGAGTACTCCTCGAGCAGCGGCTCCTGCGTGTGGTGGTAGAGCAGCGGACTATCCGTGCCGAGCGAGACGCGCAGCCCACGCCTGAAGAACTGCGGGAAGGGGTTGTGCAGGTAGTTCAACTGCAGCTTCGTGTTGTTGCTGAGCGGGCTCAGCGTCACGCCAATCTGGGCCAAGTAAAAGAGGTACTGCAGCGGCGCGCTGTCGGCGAGGCGCACGCCGTAGTTGACGCTCTGCGCCAGCAGGAAGCCACCAATGAGGTGGTCGACACCGCCGGCCTCGCCGCAGCTGGGGCGGAAGGAGAAGACGGAGAAGCGGCGCCGCTGCCGGAAGCAGTTCAGCGAGCGCAGGTTGGCGTACAGGTGGTACAGGTAGTAGTTGTACGGTGGCTCGTCTTCCGTTGTCCACTCGTGCGGGGAGCGCATCGCCAGGTGCAGCGGCACGTCTGGCCGCCGCTCATCCTCGACGCAGTCGAAGGCGGCAATGTGGTTGATGAAGTGGAAAAGACGAGGGTCGCTGTTTGGGTGCAGCGAGATGCGCCACAGGGGCTCGAAGACGTGCTCGAGGTATTCCGCGAAGCTGGCGACTCGGCCTGCTTTACGGAGGGAGCTGTAGATGCGGGGCACCTGTACCACCCACTGGTTGTGCGAGGAGGACATGCCGTGGGTGTCGAACCAGTGCGACAGCAGCGCCCATTCCTCGGCACTAGCGCCGTAGACGGATAGGCGACTCTCCGAGAAGGTGTGCTGATCGCGCGACAGCTCCTCGAAGGTGCGCTTCGTCAGCTCCGCAAAGTAGCGGCCATTCATCTGGTTGTCTGTCTTTAACAGCAGCGTCAGCAGCTCGTCCTGCTGCTGCCCCTCCGACGCAAACGGATTCTGCGGCGCGCCGCCGTTGCTCGATGTGGCGCCGGCCTGCACGTTCAGGTCGTCCACCGTCAGCGAGTCCGCCGTGATGTGCAGGTCCGCAAGCAGCTGGCGCAGCGTCTGCGGCTCCTTGCCTTTGGGGTGCGACACAATATCGTCGCCGTTGTGCGTCGCCTTGTCCACGATGAAGGCGAGAAGCTGGCGCGCTGTCATACCCGTCTCCATGCGGATGTTGTTGTCCACCTTGGTCGACTGATAAAAGTCGCGGTTGTGCGACGCACGCGCCGCTGTGCTGCCGAGCTCGCGGCTATGATTCACCGCCGCGTGCAGTTTGAAGCGGTGCTCCAGCAGCTGTAGCCGTCGCAGTGCAAAGTCGCGGACGCGGATGTTGTCAATGAGGCAACGTATCTCCTCGACGTGATTGCAGAACTCTGTGTAGTGGTACATGTCCTGCGGCAGGCGCGGAATCTGGTGCACCTCATGCGGCACAATGATGCCCTCCACCGTCTTGTACTTCCACTCATCCTCGTCAAACTGCAGGTACGAGCTGGCGCCGTGCACCATCGAGGACGCGCCGGTGGCGCCAGTGGCGTGTCCGCCGCTCATCTTATTATGCGGCGACAACGACGGCACGGCACTCTTGAAGGCCCAGCTCATCGACTGTGTCGGGTGCGGCAGCACCGCGTGCGGGTCGCGAGTCAGCGCCGCCAGCCAGCTGGCCTTGACGTCACTGTTGCTCACAGAGTCGCTAGCGACGGCGGCAGCGCTGGAAGAAGGATCGGGTGGTAGCGGCAGCGAGCAGTACTGGTGGCGCAGGTCCAGGGCACGATGCAGCGCCTGCACGAGGTGGGCATTTTGGATGTCGCGGTCGAAGGGGCCAATGAGGGTGACGCGCGGGAAGTCGACCGCGGGGTCCAACACGGCATACGGCGCCTGCGACTGAAGTGCAGCAGCTGCTCCGCCCGTCGAGCCCATGCCCGCTTGCCCATCCGGGGCTAAGGCGCTGGACGCGTTCCGATGCGGCGACAGTGTAGTGGTGAAGCGCCTCGCTGCTGTGGCCATGTCACGGCGGACCATGCTCTGCGTGTCGTCCAACGGCGACCCGATCTCGGCGACAGACCCTGCGGCCCCTATAGGGAAGCCTGCCGGGGAGCCGGACGGCAGGAGCAGCAGCTTACGCTCCGCCTTCCATGACTCGTAGCGCAGCTGCAGCCGCGCCGTCGGCACGCTGGTCAGCTCGACCGCGTTTGCCCGCCAGCCGTCGCGCAGGAGGCCTGCGCCGACCCAGGACGCCTTCACCTCGTCTTCGAACGAGGACATGCAGACAGAGTGCAGCGCCATCTCGCTGATGTCGGTCGGCGAGAGGCGGTGCACCTTCGCCGCCGCTGTGTACTCCTCCAACAGTGGCTCCGGTGAGGAGTGGTAGTATAGAGGGTTGAGGGTGCAGAGCGAGACGCACAGGCCGCGCCACAGCAGTCGTGCCACAGGGTGCTCGTCCAGGCTTGTGGTGCCGAGACTGCTGCGGGCGATGGGGCACATGGCCACGCCGATCTGGTGAAGACCGTAGAGGTACTGCAGTACCGGCTGCCGGTCCAGCGCGACGGCGTCGACGACGACGTCAGCGATGAGGTAAGACAGCAGCAGCAGACTCGCGTCGTGCGCCGAGGACGTGTTGGGCATTGTGGCACTTGATGCCACGACACGCAGTTGCAGCACGTTCTGCCCACGACGGCGGCGCAGCGCGTTCAGTGAGCACAGGTTTGCCCAGATGTAGTAGCAGAGGTACGTGAGGGAGACGGGCTCCGTGTACGGCGTGTCAGCCGGACGACGTCGCCAGTCGCTGCTCATCGCGTCCACATGCAGCGCCGCAGCATTGCCGGCTGCAGCGCCACCATCCGCGCGACTGCCGCTCGCACATCCGTGCCCACCACCGCCTGCCGCGGTGCTGCCCATGACGTCTGCGTTCTCATTGCCCGTAAGGAGGATAGCACCGGTGTGCTGCAGCAGCGTGGCAAGGTCGACGTACTTCGGGTCCTCCGGCGCCAGAGTGGCCATGAAGAGAGGGAGGAATATGTGGTCGAGCAGCTGCTGGTAGTTGTCGTAGTTCACCGCCTCGTCAGGACTCGCGCCGGGTGGGAGGGCTGCAGCAGAGGCGGCGTTCCTGTCAGTCAGCGAGTCAGAGGGGCCACGGCCGACGCCGTGCATGTTGTTGGCGGTGATCGAGCGGTCATCGCACGCCTCGCCGCTGTATGCGCGGCCGACATGCATGTCAAAGAAGGAGAACGCCCCACTCCCGACGCTGCCGCCGCGGCTGCACCACTTCGTGACTGGGAAGGCAAGCTGGAACTGGTTGCTGCAGAAGCTGTCGAGCTCGTGCGTTCGCACCCACGCGGCCGTGTTCTCCCATTCGTGGGTGAGCGCACCCGTGATCTCGAGAGTCATTTCCGTTGCTTGGACATCGCCCGTGCGCAGCTCGTTGCGCCTCAGGCACGGCAGCACCACACCCGCCAGGTACGCCCCCCACTGTGGGCGTTGGCCGAGGGAGAGAAAAAGGCGAAGCAGCGCGGCGCTGTTGCGGCCACCGCTGTTCATCGAAGGGTCCAGCGCGTCGTAGTACGGCAAGGCACGGTTCACCGACGGCTGCAGGCCAAGCCCTTCCACCGTCAGTAGGTAGGGTTCGGGGAAGTCGAGCAGCTCGCAGACGCGAGCCAGCGTCAGCTGCTCCCCACCCGGTGCTCCCACAACGCCGCCGCCGCCGGCACCTGCCGTGGCCAACCCGCTTCCCAGCGGTGCGCTGTCCGACACGCCGACAATGTCGTCGCCGCGCTCGTCAACGGTGCGCTGGATATACTCAACCAGCACCTGAGCGTTCATTGCGGTCGTGGCACCGACGCAGGTATCGACGCGGCAGGCGTTCGCGAAGAGGCCGCCACCGCGGCGGTAGCGGTCGCTGTTTTCCTCGACGTCGGCGTTGTAGAGCCGGTGAAGGTGGTACTTCTCCTCCAGCACTTCCAGGCGGCACTTGCTCGCCGCAACGCAGGAGGGGTCCTGCACGCACGCCGCCAGCGCAAGCACGTCGGCGCGGAACTGCGCCCATGAGGCAATTGGCGTCTTCTCGTCTGACCAGTGGAAAACACCGTCCACCTGCTGCAGGGTGGTGGGCCCTGTCATGAGCGATGGTGAGGGGACTTGCTGCTGCTGCTGCTGCGTCTGAAGGTGCTGCGACTGGGATGCGGGTTGGGGCGGGTGCGGGACACCTTGCATTGGATGCGTGGTGCGGCTCGCGTCGGCAGCCATAGTGACGGCGCTGGTGAGGCTGTTGGATGCGCCGCTGCCGGTGCTGCCAACGCCCACTTCGTAGTGACCCTTGTCAACGCCCTTGTACGTTTCGCGCATGCGCAGTGCACCCAGCAGCAGCGGCTGTGCCGCAGCCATCTCAATGCCACCATCGTCGCCCGGCAGCTGCAGCGTATATACATTGGTGACCGCGGACGCGTTGTTGTTGCTGCCGGCTGCCGCTGTGCCACCGCGCGCACCCACCAGGCGACCCCACATCACACTAGACGCTCGGCAGTGCTGCAGGGGCGACGGCCGCAGACGCGACTGCGTTGACGCACCACTTCCGACGCCACTGTTAGTGTGGACGGTGGTGATGGGCGCACAGCCACCGCTCGAGGCATTGGCGGCGTTGGAAGGTGCGAGGGATCGGCGCCACGACGTGAGAGGCCCGCCGGCTGCAACACCGCCAGCGCTAGCGGTGGCACCCACGCAACTGCCGCTGCGAAAGGCCGCGGCAGAGTTGCCACCGCCGCTGCTGTTGTCGGCGCGGTCCTCTGCGCACACGATAGAGGTGCTGTGCTGCCGCCCCGCATGGCCGCTGGTGGAAGGGAGGCTGATGGCCTCTTCAGTGGCATGGACACTCATGGTACCAAAAACGACGACGAGGAAAAGGCTTGATGGATACCCTCTTGATCTCTCCCGCGCGCACTGTGTGTGCTCGAGCGTGTTTCCATCAACGACAGGCCCCCCCCCCCCCCGTGGCAGCCAGCCAGCCATACGCCACACATACGTGTTTGAGTAGGAGAGAAGAGAGGAAGGAGTGAGATCACCATGAAGCTTGATGTGGGGTGAGGTGGCGGCACCGAGGGCGCACAGGGCAACCCCCCACCCCCATGCAGCACCTCTTCGTTGCCTACTGGACGGCGCGCGAAGGTGCGCGACGGGGTCGCCTCCAGCTCTACGCGATATGCCCATCTTCGTTCTCGCTATCCTGAACACGTGCGCACGCATACACTACCGCGACAACGCCGACCCCCACCGACTATTCTGTGATGAGATGAACACACACACACACACACACCTACAGACGCATGCAGCTTAGCTGCGCGCTTCACCGATCTACGGTCTGAGACTTTATGCCTTTGTTCCGTTGATTGCTGTGATGTTAACCCACCTCCAGAGGGCACGCACGCGAAGGCGTCGAGAGAGGCGGGCGGGGCGTCTCTGGAGTCGTCGTTGTTTCTCTTTCCTCATGTCTGCCGCCCCCCCCCCCCCCCTCCTTCCTCCTCTCTGCATCTCAGTGAGCCACGTCCCCACATACACACACACACACACACACACACACACACATCCTGCGCACTGTCTCGAACACCCCCCTCACCTTGAAACAGCCAAGCACCGCTGGTAGCACCGCCATGGCCACGTTTCTTCCTCTAGATGTCCGTCACCCCGACTTCGGCCAAGCCGTGTGTCATGTACCGCTTCGGCTTCTTCGCGTGCGCCGGCACCGACTTCATGCCGCCGCACGTGGGGTCGATGTCGATCGGCGACTCCCAGACGGAGCGGCCGGTCAGGAGCACCTCGCGGTCCACGTAGTCGACCACGTTCGAGTAGTTGTACTGCACCACCTGTGCAAGGTGCTTCTTGGTGTAGAGGTCGTACTGGTACTTCCATTTCGGCACATTCGGCCACTTCATCAGCGTCTCCTCCTGCGCCATCTCGCGGCGGACGGCTTCCTGATAGACCGGGTCCACGGCGGCGTACGGCTGCGCCGCTGCGGGAAACTCCTCCTCCACGGATAGCACGGCGGCACCGTCGATGGACGTCAGGCTGAGAGACTGCACGTAGGCCAGTCCGTCCTTTGCGTCGTAGGTGACGCGCACCTCCCACGGACCCTCGATTTCGTCCGGGTGTACGGGACGCGGCACGTCATCCGCCTTGGTGAACCGCGGCGCCGTTGTCGTGATGTTGGGGAAGTAGCCGAGCTGAATGACCGCCTTGCTGAGAACAGAGCGCTGCTGGTACTTGATGTGCTCGAGTGGATTGCGCGGGGGCGGGGGCCGCGTCTTGGGTGGCGGCACCGGCAGCCGCGCTGCCTGGACGACGCCGTGAGCGCCGTCGTTGCTGTCGTCCACACAGTTCGACTCTATTGCTGATGTGCCGCGGTGTCCACTGTACACCCCCGGGGCAAGCTCCACTACCGTGTGGTCGTACACACTCGCCGACTCGGCGCTCCCTGTGCTGCTTCCCGGCCACTTGTAGTACTCCTCCACATTGCGTCGCTCTGCCATGTACTGCTGCCACAGCTGCTCCGCGTCGCGTTTCTGCGTTAGGACGTCCTCTGGCAACTGCATCGTGAGCTTCACAATGCCCTTGTGTGCCTCGAACACGTTAAAGCGGCCAAGCAACTCCCGCAGCCGCTCCTCGTCGACGCGGCGACTCAGCACCAGCTTCACCGTGCTCGTCGGATCGTGGGCCCCTGGTGGGGGTGGCGGCCCTGGTGGGTAGCGGTAGATGCCCTTGGCGAGGCGCTCCTTGAAGATGCGCACGGCCTCGGCCGTCGCCTCGGCATCGCGCTCCTTCACGACCCTCTTGACATTTTCCATCGACTCTTCCACCATCTTCAGCCGCGACGGCGCCGGCATCGCCCCAAGCTCCTCTTGATGCCTCAGGTAGTGTTCCTTGATGGTGCTCAGCATGTTGCGCTCCTTCAGCAAGGACAACCATATCTGCTGCAGGTCGGCAAGACTCTTGCGGCGCAAGCTCTCCAGCGGCCACGCCCCACCCGGGATGGCGGGCCGCTTGTTGTTGAGGAAGTTGCCATCAACGAACTCGTACAGCGCCGCCACGTTGGCACGCCGCGCAGAGCACCGCATCCTCTCTTCGTATGTGCTTCCGGCTTTCCCTGGTGTCTGTGGGTGTATGGTTGGGTGGTGGATTCCACCACCGCCTCTCGGCCTGCTGCAGACTGGAGCAGGCACAACAACAACACACGCAGCAGACAAGAAAACGTGTGCTCCACCACGTCAACGGTGCCACGAAGACCGCTTCAAGTGTGGCGTGCAAGAGTTGCACAACATTGTTTCGTGAAGCGAGAGGGGGCGGGGAGGGGGTGGATAGGTTGGGAAGAGAGGGAGAGAGAGGAGGTGGCGAAGTGGATGGGTGGCGGACGAGCAGACGGGATAGGGCAGGCGCAGACACAAGGCTTGTCTGCATGCCCGCACCTATACACACACACACACACACACACACACACACGCGCGTGGCGCCCACGTGCTTGCTACTTGAATGTGCCACACCGTACGCATGTATGCAACTGTGTATGTATGTGTGTGTCCCAGCGTTGATATGCGCACTTGCCACTTCTAGTGGTCAGCGGGGAAGGGGAGCGGAGGGGAGGTTTCTCGCGTTCGGTTTCGTGGTGTTGGTGGTGGTGCAGCAAGTGGTGGAACGAACAATGGCTTGCGGGAAGGGCCCCCACCCCACCCCACCACTCTGCATCGCTACCGTTCATTCGCTACGCGAACATGAGCCGCATCATTTTCTTCTCCTTCGCGGCCTCTGCCTTACGACCTTGCTCCACCGCTTGCGTCAACTGCACCACCGCCGCATCAAGGGCATCGCCACCGCTGGCCGCATGAGCTCCTTCTAGTGTTGCCCTTCTCAATGTGCAAATATCCGCCTCGGCCAGAGCCCAGTCGGAGAGCTTGACGTAGCAGGCGGCTCGACGCAGCAGCGCCTTGCCAGCCGAGGTGTCGCTGAAGCGAGCGGAGGTGCACTGTTCCGCGCCGGCATCGAGAGCGGCTCGCAGCGCTGGTTGCTCCAGCACGGCAGTCGCGCACTTCACTCCCTCTTGGTAACGCCCCAGCTTCATATGGGCCAGCGCGAGATTGTTGAGTGTGGTGGCGTACAGCTGCGTCATCTCCTCCTGGAGCTTGAGCCGCGCTGCTTCCTCCGTCGTTGATGGCAACGCTGACGATTCGCGGTCAGTCACCGCTGCTGCCGCCACATTCTTCGGTTCCTTGCGGCGTTGCTGTTGCTGCAGCATCTGCACGAGCCCGCTGTTGCCGCCAGCGTCGCTGCCACCGCCATTGCCGCATCCCAGAGCAACAGGGGAAGCTGACTGAGCCACATCCGATGGAAGGTACTCGGCGAGGTAGAGGTACACCTTCTTGTACTCGAAGGAGGCACCGCGTGGATTGCCGGCTTGCAGCGCGGCGTTACCAGCCGCCTTCGCTGCCTGCGCTTGCTGCAGGCAGTAGCTGGCCTTGTCGCGCGAGCTGGGCGGCGCGGACGCGGAGGAGGCGGGAGAAAGCAGTGCCATGCGTATGCTTGCAATGGTGGAGTTCCTACTGTGTATTACGTACTCGACTAAAACAGGATGTCAGCGTGCGTGCGCTTCGGCTCGACTTGTCACCTTCGCCCCTCAGCCAACGCCCTCTCCCCAACGGCAGCTGCACGTGAGTCGCTTCACCACAAGTCGCGGTAGTTGCCGCTGGTGCGTGTCACCGGGGTGCCACCACGGACGAGGGGAGCGGCGAGTGGCGGAAGGGCCAAGGGAGGATAGGAAAAGATGCGGTGGCGGCGATGAGAGAAAGGCAGAGAGGGAGAGGCGAGGGATGGAGTGGGGCGGGCGGGCCATGATGACGCCACTGCGGAGATGTACGAGTGCACAAGTTCTGGCCGCCACGTGTGCGCCTTCTCTCTCCCCCCCCCACACACACACACACACAGACACAGACACAGACATCCTTGTCTCTCGGCGCGCAGACGCTGACCCCTCAAAAGAAGCCAAGCGACAGCAGGAAGAGGGGGTAGCTTGGGTGTATGCGTACGTGCGAGTGCGTTCATGTGGTTGTGTGCGTGCGCGTGTTGTATGTGAGGGTGAGCGTCAAGCGACCAGCATGAGCTGGAGCGAGCGAGCGAGAGAGAGACGGAGAGAGACACCGCCACACCATTTCGCGTCTCCCCTTCGCCTGCGGTGGGAGGCTCACGTCAACCACGGGGTTGCTGTGGTTGCCGCCGCTGTTGTTGCTGCTGACCCGGCTTGGCTTGTTCCGCTTGCCGAAGTGCAAGCAGAGCGCGATGCATGTCGGCTGGTAGCGCCGCCTGCACCACCACGCGGTCGGGCACCTCCTCGCTGCTCGCCAGGTCGTCACCGTCTGTGGTGGCGAGGATGTCCACCGTGTAGGCGTGGAGCGCAGCTCGACGCATCCCGAGCGTTGTTCCCGCGTGGCCTGCGACTACCCCGGCGTGGTAGCGAGCATCGCCAACAAGAGGGAAGCCGAGCTGCGCAAAGTGCTGCCGTATCTGATGCCGCCGCCCGCTGCACAGCTCCACCTGCACGTAGGCGACTCCGGCAGATGCGAAGTACTCGAGTACGCGGTAGCGCGTGATGGCATTCCGCTGATCCTGCAGAGCGGCATGCAGGGTGGCGTACTGCTGATGCACGTGCTCTAAGGAGGAGAGAGAGACAGGTACGCTCGATGACCACGACAGAGTCGAGCCGGCGCGAGAGGCTGCGAGCGCATCTGCACTGGGTTGCCCGGGCGATTGAAGTTGGCGGCCATGACTCAGCGGCAGTGCTGAACGCCGGGAGATCGAGGACGCCGTGGCGCCAGCCGCGTACACCGGTGCGCACACAACGGCGCTCGGCATCGGGGATAAGAAGGGTGACACGCTAAAGAGCGGCGCCGCTGCTGCGTTGTCATCGTCGTACCGCACTGTGGACGCGCTGGACGAGGACGAGGACGAGAAGGGAGGCCACCGTTGTACGAGCGCACGGTACGTCTTGCGCATGTGATGCTCTCGTATCATAGCGTCGGCGGCGCCGTGCAGCGCGTCGGCGGTGCGAGCAACAAGGACAACGCCGCTCGTGCCCACGTCAACGCGGTTTACGAGGCCCTGCTGACGAAGCACCGGCACGCAGGGGGCTGGGGAGGACGACGCACTAGTGCCACGATTCCTGTCGCTGCCATCCGCTGCTACCGCCCCTCTCGCCTTCCAGGGCAGCTCGCGAGTGAGAAACGGGTAGACGAGGGACGGGTAGTGTGCGTGCAGGGTGCAGTTCACGCCGGCAGGCTTGTAGACCGCGTGCAGTCCGTGCGGGAGCATCGGTGGGGAAGCAAGCAGAACGATGGAGTCAGGTAAGCCATCCTTGCCAGCTTCCGTCAACGAGGCCTCCGCGCCCGTTGGCGTGGCCGCTGCGGTAGCGGCCAATGGTGTGTCGGCTGTGCGCCCATCTCCTGCTGCGTTCACGGATGGCTGAGCTGGTAGGGAGACCTGCTCCTGCTGCTGTGCGTGACTTGAGGCCGGGGGTGGAACGCCGAGGATGGGGCTGCGGTGGCGCTCACGCCAGTGGTTCACGGCAGCTTGCAGGTTCACCACGAAGAGGCTCATGGCGAGCGGAGGCGCAACCGTCGTGGAAGCCGACCGGGCTGCGGCTGCTTCGGAGCCCCCCTCTTCACCAACCTCTCTCTTCCAGTCCACATCGTCGCCACGCACGTAGCGGGCGAAGAAGGCCTCCGTCGTGCGCGTCGGGTAGCGGTCGAGGCGACGCAGCGTGCGGCCGACAAGGCGCGCGGCGGCGTTGCGCTCCCACTCAGCCGGCGGCAAAACAAAGGACGGCAGTGCCGATGCGTTACCGTTCAGTTCGTCTGCCGTGCGGGCACCCGCCGTGATCGTGGCGGTGATGGTAGATGTGGCCGCGGCGCCATCGTCACCCAGCTGGCACTCGTCGCCATTCGTGCGCGGCGCCGCCGTCACCACGCGCCTGAAGAAAGACGGATGGAAGATGCCCTTGAAGTAGCTGGCCACCGCGTGCGCCTTGTCGTGCGGCACACAGAAACAAAGGTCCGGCGGCAGTGGAGGAAGGGAAGGCGATGCACCCTGTGGGTCGCATCCGGCGCTGGTGTGTGGACCGGCGGTGCGAGCTGCGTTGGAGAGAAAGGATAGCGGGGCACGTGTCGTCGTTGACGAGGGCGACGCTGACGGTCGCGACAGCTGATCGAGGAGCTGCAGCAGGAGAGCCGTGACGATGGCGGCCGCGCTCTCTGGCGCCAGCACCACAGCTACTTCCTCTTGCAGAGCATCCTCGCCGTGCGGCTGCGCTGCCAGCACGCGCGCCAGCTCGCGTAGCGCCATACCGTCGCTGTCCGCAATTTGGCTTAGCGTTTCACAGTACAGCGAGAGATGGTAGTTGCGCCAGTCCTGCACGGCGGCGCAGAGGCGGCGAAACACACGAGGTGGCACCACGTGAACGTCGGTGATGTCTGTGCTGGAGCTTGGCGTCCGCGCTGACGACGACCTCGCGAGAAAGCTAGCAGCATTGCCGGAGGAAGAGGCGGGTCTTGGCGACAGCCCGGCCGCTGCGTACGCCGCCGGCGGCGGTGGCTGAAGCAGAGCGATGGCTGTCTGCGCAAAGGCACTCTCGAACACGGTGACGGCTGCGCCGCCGTCGCTGCGTCCTCGCTGTCGTTGTCGAGCGGCGACTGCGCGCGCGACCATGCTGCTGCCAAGCGTGAGAAAGAGGGTGTGTGCGTAGTCGTGCAGGGCTGCGTAGTCGGCGTGCACGCTGAGGAAGAGCGCAGCGCACATGTGCGTGCGTGCGTTGTGCAGCACCGTCGCGACGGTTGGGTCGCCGTTCCCACTCGCCTCTAACACCTCGCCAAGCACGCAGAGCGTGTACCACGGCAGCTTCTCCAGCGCGTGGCTGCGAAGGAGGTGCGCGTGTGGCATTGCCCCACTCCGCACCTCGCGACCACGGCCGCCGCCGGCGCGCAGCGATGGCTGTCGCGGTTCCTGGAAGCGGACGAGAGAGGCTGGGAGGTGGCGCGGGAGGTGCTGCAGCACCCATAGACGACGCCGCAGGCGGACCACGCACGTCGGCGGGATGCCTGTGGCACGGCCACCTGCCACCTCCGCAGCTACGGCCGCCTCCAACAGCAGTGATGGTGCTGCCGCCACCCGATCCCCTGCAGGACGCTCCTGGCACCCCGCTCGCTGCACTTTAGCAGCTATCGAGTGCGGCAGCACGCGCAGCCCGGGCGACGGCGGATGTCGAAGTAAGCGCAGCTCTGCCGGCGTCACGGGGGCAAGGGCAAGCCGCCGCGGCAGCGGTGGAAGCGTGCTGCTGGACGAGTTCGCAGAGCCTCGGTGAGGTGAGTGTCGCCACGGCACGCAGTGTCGGCGCCGCACCGACGCTGCAGAGAAGAGCTCCGCGACGGACAGCTGTTGGGAGGCCGTAGTGGAGCTGCCGTTCGGCACCATCGCTGCCGCAGATGCGGAGCGGGGCGGTTTCGCGCTGGCTTCCAGGAGGCTGTCGATGGCGGCTCGCCACTGTCCCTGCAGCAGCAGCGCCGCCATCGACTTGTCTTCCTCCCGTGTTCCTACCACACCCTCGCCACCGTCGAGCACGTCTTGCCAGAGCTCGCCGTGGGGCAGCAACTGCTGGGCGTCAACAGCGTTACCCGCACCAGGGGTATGCGTGCCGTGGCGCGAGTACCACTGCTTCAGATCCTTGTACCAGTAGGATGCCCACGCGGCAAGGCGACGTTCAGCCTGCGCCGTAGCGTCTTCGCTTTCTCCATGGTATGTGGATGCAGCAGCGTCCTGCCACACCACGGAGCGTGGCACCGAGAAGGCACCACTGCCGCCACCAGACTTGGACGCCATCAGCAGTTCTTCCACCACTGCGGCGTAAAAGTGGTGGTAGTCCGACGTGGCGACCCGCGCGGCGGCTGCGCGTACGTTGTGGAGGAGGACCGCGTAGTGCTCCAGCATGCGGCGCTCCGTCAGCGGTACCGCCCCACCCGCCGTGAGGGGAGGGTTTGTGGTGGGTGTCGTCGGCGGGCGGAAGCCGAGGTGGTGCCGTGTGGTACGGCTGCTGGCGCCTTCGTCAGACCCGATGTCCGCAAGCGTGGCGACACTACCGCCAACCCGGTGCAGCACCGGCGCATGGGAGGGGGAGAGTTCACCGGGTCGCAGCGGAGTGGTTGCCGAAACAGATGCCCCCACCGCCGCTTGCGTGCATGGTGCATGCACGGCACACCACTTGCGGAACGCCTGCGCGGCTTGGATGGCGTCTTCGAGCTGACGGCGTCTCTTGACACGGTCGGCGATGTGGTTGCAGCCCATGCGATAGGAGCTGGCGGAGAAGCGAGTCTCCGCTGCCGGAGCGATGTGCCGCGCATTCGGCTGACCTCTCCTGGGGCGACGCCCATGGCGACTCGATGCGTGGCTCGAGGACGTGCCGGACGTCGCTTGTGAGACGCGGCCACAATGTACGGAAGAGGCCCGCCGCGGCTGCAGTGCCCACAGCGGCGATGAGGAGCTTCCGCACGCAATGTGCGACGGGCGCCGAGACACCGCCGCCGCCCAAGCCGCCCGCATGGAGGCGCCGTGCATGTGCGGGAGTGGGGGAGGTCAGGGAATACACGGAGGTGTGCGTAGGTGCGCGTGTATGGGTTAGCACACCTCTGCCAAACGTGGGCAGACATGAGGGTGGTGGTGGGGGGGTCGAGAAGTTTTCAGAAGAAGAGAGAGAGGTGCACGATGCTAGAGACGACTGGGGGAAGGAGAGGAGGGAGGGGGGCTGGCGGCGAGCCGTGCTGAGCAAAGGCTGCCACGTGCGTGAGGGCGCGTTGGTGTCATGAGCGCCAGTATTTCGCCAGCTTGTTCATGTTCCACCGACGGCTCATGTGCGTGAGTCTGTCGGTAGGCGTACACCCGTGTGCGTGGCGGGGAGGAGATGGCTGAGAGGAGTGGGGGGGGGAGGGGGGAAGCCTCTGCTTTACTTTCGTGTCCTCTTTATGTATACACACTTATGTGCATACTTCCCTCCTTTCACCTGTGTGCGTGTGTGTGTGTTACAGCAAGGCCATTCGGCGAATCCACATATTCTTCTCCATCGATCCGACTTCTGGGATGTGTGGGCGACCGTGCCCACTCCCACTCCCCCCCCCTTACACAGAGTTCATACAGACAGGGAGAGGGCGAGCCTTTCCTACAAGAGTATCAGTACACGTGTATTGGCTGTGTCTGCATGCTGGGGAGAGTGGGAAGCCGCCTCTTTCACCGAGCGCAGACATGACGGAGGTCGGTGAGGTGGGGTGGGCGGGACTTACTTCGGAGACATGCACCGTGGACATCACGGGAGAGAAGGAGTGGGGCGGGGCCATCCGGTCACGGGGGACCCCTTTCCCAAAGAAAATGTAGACTAGAAGAAACAGTGCACGATATATAATAATGACCCCGCTCACACCGGCCAACAAGAGCCCTACGGTCATCCTCCTCCCCCTTCCCCACGATCGTGTCGCACCGTCATGTCCCGAGAAACATATGCATGCCACGATAGATAAGGAGAAGGATAGTATCCAAAAGATGCATTCCGCCGCAGGGACTGGTGCGCGCACTGGCCGTCTGGAGAAGGAGGGGAGAAGAGGCAGGGGCAGCGGGGTGGGTGTGGGCGTGCCTGTGCGAGCGAAGGTGAGCCGCCAACCTACACGGTCCACGGGTACACCCCCACTCGACCCGAATCGCCCACATCCGAAAAGTGACGAAGCAACGAAGAAGCACAACCAAAAAGGCGGTACAGCCAGCGAAGGCGACACGCCGGCACAAACCTCTCGGTCCGTCGTGATCCATCCATGCAGCCACGTCCGTCTGTCTGTTCCACTCCCTCCGCACTCTTCACGCACACACACACACACACACACACACACACACACACACACACACACACACACACACACGCAGACAGACGGAGGTGTCCGATGTGTGAGCCTGTGCGGAGGATGGGATGAAGGCGTGTGGGCGTGACGCACACCCGTGCGTGGTAGTGCGCCGCAACGAAAAAATGTATGAAAAGAGGGCAAACACGGTTGTGAAGCGGGAGAAGGGGAACCGGAATCGATTAATATAGATACCAAATATAGGAGGATGGGGGGGTCCGTAGAGAACGAAGACACAGAGAAACAGCGAGGGGCGAAGGGGGCTTGGGGGTGGGGGTGTTGCTGAAGGATGAGGAAGGAGAATCCGTCTTGTGTGTGTGTCCAAGTGGAGTCCCCTCCCTTTCGCATGTATTCGGTGGTTCCCTGCTGAGGCCACTCCCGCGCAGTGCCGCGTCTCCTCCCGCCCCCGGCGGAAGCCGCGCGGCATCTTGGACGCGGTCTGCCGTGCCCGTCGACTCTGTCCCACGGCAGCGAAAGGGGTGACGGCAGGGCACCTTACGCCTACTAGACATCCTTCGATCGCAAATTCACCGTATCACGCCACGCGTGGTCGAGGTAGTTGTACGCTTGATCCAGCGCGGTGCCTTTGACGACGTCGTTGAGCGCCACAGTGGCGCGGGAAACGAGCGACTCGAAGTTCATGAACTGGTAGAGTTTGCTGTCCTGCGTGTACAGCTGCAGCGCTGTCGGACGCACTGTCGGTGCGGGAAGCAGCATGAAGAAGGGTGCCTGACCGCCGATGCTCTCGAGAACCACAGAAGGCTGAATAGAAACGATGTCGGCCAGCGCAATCACTTGCTTGATGCCAACAGGCCGGTTCCGCGGCTCGTCGTTGGCGCTGGTCGGGTGACGGGCTGCCACAAAGACGCCCATGACGGCGTCCGTCGTCTTGGCGATGCTCGAGGTGGTCTCCGCGAGGAAGCACAGGTAATGTGGTGTGATCTGGACATGACCGTTCACTCGAAGGCCGCTGTGCATTGCGCTGCAGCGGTAGTCGGCAAGCAGCACCTCGCCGTTCTCGGCGAGCTCGTGGAAGTGCAGGTTAAAGCGGTCGCAGTCGTACTGGTACTCGAGCTGACGCACCTGCGACTCCGTGCGGGTCGACACGTCCGCGGCGCCCTTCTCCATGGTCATGACTGCTTGCGAGACAGCGCTCTTGAGGCTGGCAAGCATTCCGCTGCCGCTGGAGGACATCTGCCGCCGCGCCTCCTTCTGCTTCAGCGCCGCCCTCTTTTCAGCAACGCCCCGGCGGTACTGTTCATCCGGTGTTGGGTCCATGCACGCCGGCGCAGGGGGTGGAGCGGGACCGGTGTATCTGAGCGGGAGAAGCTCGATATACGCATACTGCGCCACCACCGGCCTCGGTTGTTGCTGCATTGGCTGCTGGGGTATTATTTAGCGGAGGCCTTGACTGCCAATGTGCCTGTCAGTCTGCGCGTCTTGTCCTTGCTCGGCAGAAGACGACGAATGTGTGTATGTGTGCGTGTGTGTGTGTGTGTGTGTGCACGCTTTGGGGGTGGAGGGACGAAGGCGGGAAACCCCGAAATAAGGGAGAAGGACGCTGGTGCAAGTCGAAGGAGTTGCAGAGTAGTGCTTGCTGAAGGGAGAGAGCGCGCGAGCAGAGGCAACGCGCGCCAAGTAAGAAGGGGCGGATGCGAAGAGGAGGAGGAGGAGGAGGAGGGCTGTGCGGCAGTGAAAGAAATCGACGATGCAGCGCAGCTGTGCGTGATGTGGAGGTGGATGGGCGGCGGCCCGAGAGCGCTTGTGTGCCTGTCTTCTGCAGATCGCTCCATCCGACCGGCAGTGCAGCACGGGAAAGGGTGGGGGAGAGAGGAGAAGGGGTGGGGTGTGGCACGGCACAGAATAAGAGGAGGAGAGAGGTGTACGCACAAGCACACGTGTGTTGCCTTCGCTGCGGCTCATGGCGGTGGCGGTTTCACCTGCTGTTCTGACGTTCGTTGAATGCCTGCAGCGATACGCACGACGCTGATGAGTCGCCGCAGCTAACGAGAGCACACAACTACCCACTGGAGGGGCGAGCCACAAAGTCGAAGGGAGGCTGACGAGCAACAAAACAGGAAAACCTGAGAGAGAGAGAGAGAGAAGGGCACACGCGCAGTGGCGCGAAAGAGCGAAAAGGAGAAGAGGTGACAACGGAAGGCCGAAGGGCGGAGGAGGAGATCCACATGGACGCACACAGACACACACCACACACACAAATAAGTACACACATACATACACAAGCACGCGCGCGCGTACGCCAGCCAGTTCTGTCGAGGCAGCGGCAACATCCAACAACCTAACGAAGGAGGACAACGGCAGCGACGCGTAAAGTCGAGGATGGCTAATGATAGGGGGGGGGGGGGGAGAGAGAGAGAGAGAGAGCTGAGTAAAAGGAAAAAAAAAACAGTAAAGGCAAATCAGAGAGAACACGGTTGGGTGCGTGTGCCCTGTGCACACCAGAGGAGGGAGGGGGGGGGAAGAGGGCTTACGAGGTTCAGCACGACTATACCAGAGAAAGAAGTGCGCAACAGGGACATCGTCGTTGCTGTTGCGAGCAGCATGTATTTCCCCTTAGGTCACATGCGGTATAGACTGCTTTCAAGGGTTCAGGGCGCAGGAGAGAAACTCTTTTACACACTCGCGATGAGTGTGTCACTGCCTTCCTTGGAGGAGCACCTTCTACCTCATCAATGCATGATATATATATATATATATGTAAAGCATGCCCCTCCCTCTTCCCCCTCCCCCTTTCTCCATCTGTGCGTACGCGCGCGCAGCTTCTCTGCTTGACTAGGCACCAACGAAGCTCACTTTTGATGCCCGGCGACGCAGCGGCGGCTCCGGTGTTGTGCACGGCGACTGCGGTGCTGCGGGACCGGTAGATAAGCGTGTCTGCCGCTGCGACTGCGGAGAGGAGAGGATCGGCGGAGGCTGCGCGGCGAATACGGTGACCTGTGCGCCCTTGTCACCGTGCGAGCACGTGTACGGGCTCGCTGCGCTTGTGGTCACCGGCTGAAAGTATAGAGGGTTAGCGTTCATGCCGTAAGGCAACGGCGCTGCCGGAAACACCGCCGCTGCCGGCGGCAGCGGCTCCAGTATATGCTGTGACTGGCGCATCGAATCCACTCTCGCGATGCTGCCGTGCCGTTGCATCATCTGTGGAGTCAACTGGGCGCCGGCGACTAGACGACTCGTAGACTGTGGGGTGTGCTTCTGTTTCAGCGAGGCCGGCGACGCGGTGCGGCGGCTTGCCTCCTGCACGAGGGCATTGTTCACGTTGGCAAAGGTGCACTGCAACTCCCAGTACATCTTCTCCAGTTTTGCCACCTTGCGCCGGCAGCAGAACGTCACCATGACGAAGGCGATGAGACCGACCATGAGAATACCACCAACCACAAGGAATAGAAATGGAAAGAAGTTCGCCGCCTTGGAGGTGGCGTTGACGAGTATGACCGGCGTGCCAGTCGACTCTACATCTTCTTTGGAGCTCAGGGCGTAGATGAAGCCCTCGCCACCCGTGCTATAGTACGCGTATCCGGCGAAGGCCACATTTTCCATTGTCGGCATGACCGACTCTCCTCACGCAACGTGTTGGCGGCGAGAAGGGGGGGGAGAGAGAGGTAGAGGTAACGGAAGAAAGTATTCCAGCGCGGAAAAAGATGTGCTTGTGTGTGTGTGTGTGTGTGCATTCAGATTGTGGTGCGTGAGAGCAGAACGGGGAGGGGGCGAGGAGGCGAGGGTAAGTTGGAGCGTGGGGCGATGTAAGAGACAGAGCAAGGCATGTGTGTGGGTGTGTCTTGGCGCGGCTTCCGCTGCCTTCACGCGCCCCCCGCACACGTACACGTACAGATACACGCATACATACTCACATGTCATACACGCACGTCACACCACGCCATAAAAGGAAACGGAAGCAACGGCTACAGCCAGCAAGACACAAAGCAGCGCGGGGCGCACCCGCGTCATCTCGCATCGTCACCGCGCCCCTGCGCTCTCGCCCCCCTCCTCTCCTCTCCTCTCCTCTCCCTTCCCCTCCAACGAGTTCGGAACAGACAAATAAAGAACTTCGGAAAGGGTCAGGCGACAGAAGGAGGCACAGGAGCGACGTCACACAGACGTGGGAGGGGGAATGGGAAAAGGGGAGCAGCGCCAGCAGAAGGCACGAGCGCGAGAGGGATGAAGAACACTGGAGGGCGAAGCCGGCAAACAGAGAAATACGCACACACACACACACACACACACACACAAACACGAGAGAGAGAGAGAGAGAGAGAGAGAGAGACGATGGACTCAGTGAGCTGAGGAGGAGGTAAGACACAAGACAGGAGAGAGAGAGAAGAAGAGGGAGAGGTAAGGGGAGGAGAGTCTACCGAGTAAAAGAATATAAACGAGTGGGTGGGTGGGGGAGGGACAAGGGACAAAACCTAACGTCCACACGGACAGACACCTCCCCCTGAAGAACAAACAACAACGTAGGATTCGAAACACACACACACACACACACACACATACAAACATGATGATGAGCATAGAAGAACGTGCACGCAAGACACGGAGAGAACGGTAAGTCTATTCACAAAGAGCTGCACATGCAGCCATAAAGCGAATGAAAGGGGACACCAGTCGCGGAGGGGAGGGGGGAGGGGAGGGAGGAGGGGGGCACTCCGCCTCACTTGCCCCCCTCCTCCCTCTCTTTCTTTGTTGTCGTCTGTCGGCTTAGCGGCTCACACTCTCGCCGTCTTCGTCTTTGCTAAAGTTCGAGCGGTCGCTGAGGCTGTTGCCACTACTGCTGCTTTCGCTGCGGCGGAAGGAGCGCTGACTCACGTAGCGGCGCGACACGATCCGCTGCGCCGTCTCCTTCTCCGCCCACTCCGGCGCATCCTCCGGAGGCTCGTCCATGTCCTCGCGTTCCTGACAGAACACCAGTGCGAGAAAGGTGATGAGGCAAAGTACGAAAAGGATCGAAAAGAAGATGACCCACCATCGCTCCTGGAACTGGCTGGGTGTGTTGGTCATTTCATAGTTGAGGCGGAGGGGACCTTGGGTTTGGCACACCAGTTTCCAGTCCTTCAGTGTCGCCTCCACCAGCTGTGGGTTGTTCGCAAAGTTGTCCCCGTACGTGAAGCCGCCGCGGGCGTAGGTGTCCCCCCACACGGCTTCGGTCGGGTGCTGGCCGCCGCGGTAGAGAACAAGGTGGTGACCCAGCTGCATATTCGGGTGGTACATCGGCGGTTTGAATGGAAAGAAAAGTGGGAACCCGTTGACCCGCCGATCGTAACCTAAGGTGCTCTGACCTCGGTAGAAGATGATCCCGGTCTTTGCCTCGTCGTGGGGCAGACCTGACGTGGACGGCATCTCGATCCAGCGACCCACCGACCACCGCCAGTAGCAGTTATTGTTGTCGCCATTTGTCTGGCTAAACGACGTATTCCACCACATGTCGGGATCCTTGATGGAAAACGGGCAGAAACCCATCTCGTAGCTTTCCATGTGCCACGGCTGCACAATACCACCGCCGAGGAAGGCGTAGTATGTGGTGAACCCCTCCGACTCGAGCGCCTGAACATCGGCCTCGTGCAGCACCGCGGTCGCTTCCGTCGCGAGGTACCCGCCACGCTCCAGACACATACCCGCGTCTTCCGATCGCGTGCCCGTAGCACCGGGTACGTAGAAGAGGGAGGTGATGGCGACGAAGTTGTAGCCACATACTCCCTTAGTGCCATAGCCCAGCAGCACCGCGACGACAGTGGCCACCGTCAACACGGCAGCGTGCGGTGTCATCCAGAAGCGATGGTGTCTGTGATGTGGGAAGGTCGGAGGGGGTAGGCGACGGGGGGGGGCGATTGGAGTACGCACCAAGCAGTGACGAAGAAATACCGGAAGTGAAGCGCGGAAGAAACGACGAGTGCGCTGCGCGCCTTTCGGTGTGCGGCGGCACTTCCTCCCCCTCTTTTCGTGGCCCTTCGTTGGGTCACCAGCAGCGGTGATGGGACGGGAGAGGTGCTTCGATTCACACGGGCCACCCCGATCCTGCTGCTGCTGCTGCTGCTGCTGTGCGGCGTTCGAAACAACAGCGCACACACGCCTCAGACGGAAAGAAAAAATGAGCCGAGCAAACACGCAAGCAAGAGGGAAGGAGGGAGAAGATGCAACACACAGACACAGACACACACACACACACACACACACGTATTCCTCTGTGGTGCGTGTGTAAGTGGGTCATCATGGCATCCACCCACCACACCCCAGCATGGCGCACAAAGACGGAGGGAGGGAGAGAGAGAGAGAGAGAGCAGGGAAACGTAAGGGAAAGAGTGTGAGATCACCAGAAGAGGAGGGGTTCGGGGTGGCAGGGGCATGATGCCCACCCCCACCCACCACCACCTCCTCCTTCTCCACACAAGCATATGGGCTCATATACACATGTATGCGCACGAGCGGGGATACTTGTACCTCCGCCGCGACACGTTCGCACATGAAAACCGAATGCTCATCACGAAAGGCGCGCGAGATGGGGGACCGAGAGGTGAGGGGTGAGAGGGACTGAGGGAGATGATGACGAGCACGATGCCAGTCGATCTCTCTCTCTCTCTCTCTCTCCCTGCGCGCGTGTGCGTGCGTGTCCTCGGCTTTGCGCGAAGTGGCACATCATCAAAGACACAGACGGCGAGAAGGGAGAGGAGGGAGGGAAGGAGGGGGGAGGGCGATGGATGGACATGCACTCCCTCCCTCTCTCAACCCCCCTCCCCCCTCTCCCCCCACACAGACAGACGCACATTATCTCCGTGACCTGCTATTCGTTGTTCAGCTGGGCAAGGTAGACAGCGACAACACCCACACAGGAGAGGATGAGAAAAGGAAAAGGAAGAAGGGAGCGCCATGACAAGGTACGGTGTTGCTAAGCACATTTCTTGTCATAGCGGAGGTGATGGCGGCTCGGGAGGAGGAGAGGGTGGGGATGTGCGTGAAGGCAAGAGAAGACTATAAGGAGGTATCCATGAATGCGACGTCGCGTTTGGGCCCGCCCGCCGCTGCCGCCCTTCAAGACGTTTCTTTTTGGAAGGTTAGGAGAGGACACACACACACACACACACACACACACTTACACACACTTACACACTTACACACAAGGTGATAGGAGTAGTGAGAAGACAAGGGAGTATGTAATGCTTGCAGCCGCGCCTTCAGCGAACCGCCTACTGCCACAACCTCGAGCAATGATGGCGGGGGTGGGGGTCAGAGAAGAGAGTGAGCGGTGGTGTGCCAGTGAGCATTCACAGGTAGGTGGATGGGTGGGGGGAAAGGGGGGAAGACGCGAAGGCCAGCCTATTCGAAGAGAGGAGCACCGAGGTGCAGGGATACCAAAGCAGAAATGAGAGCGAGAGAGCGAGAGACTACACCGCCCCACCCCCTCCTCCTCCATAACGCGTGCATGGGCATATACGTATCCTGGCACGACGACAGGAAAAGAAAAGACACAGGTCTTTGCACAGGGAGAGGAAAGGGGAGGGCGAGGATATGCCTGCACATGCCAGAGAGAGGGTCATGCGCAGAGTGGGTGAGCAGGTCGAGTAAGGGTAGGTGAGTGTGGAGTTTCGTCGACGTGCAACGCTCGAGGGAGAGTGGTGGCGGGAGAAGGACGGCGTTCAAGCACCACATCACTCGACTACGCACCCTCCCCCATGTTGCACGCACGCACACTCCTTTTTGTCAATCCCCAACAACAGCGAAGTTGTCCCTCCATGCACGGTGGACCCTGCCCTTTCATCGGGTTATCTACTGAAACACACGTACACACCCACATCCTCGAACAGGCAGACAGACAGAGGGTGAGGAGAGAATACAGGAAAACCTTACTCCAGCCTTTGCCCCGTGAGCGTTCACACATGTAAACAATGGCATAGGTGCTCTCCACGTGTCCACCCCAGGGGACCCTCCTGCTCCCCCTCGCCTCACCCCCCCCCCCCCACACACGCCCACGCGCCGTCACCACCGCAGCTTGCATGTTTTCCTTTGTTTCACTGTTAGAGACATGCCTCACCCGCTGGCGCCGTTGTGATCGTCCCGCCGTCCTCCGCCCACCCTTACCGAAGAGAGAGCAAAGCCCACCCACCCACCCACCCACACACACACACACACACACTTACGTGCACGCGATACACAATCCATGCACAGACATGTGCACCGTCTCTTCATCGAGGCATGATTCTGTCTGTGTGTGTGTGTGTGTGTGTGTGTGTCTGTGAGCCTGGTTCGGTCGACGATGGTAGGGCGGCGAGGCGCGGCGGAGGCGCAGGGGTGCCGTAACCAAGAGAGAAGCATCCCAGGAAGTAAAAGGTGTGCGTGTGTGTGGGGGGGGGGGGAGGAGAGGGAGGGGGAAGAGGGGGGAGGGCGGGCGGCGCGATGACAGCAGCAAACACCATCGCGAAACGGAGTGAAGCACACCCGCCCGCGCATGAAGACACACACACACACACACACGAGTGAGAGAAAGAGAATACACGCAAGAATGAGCTTATCCGTCCTATAGTTTGCATACCTTCGTTCTGACTGGAGGTGTGCGTGCGAGTATGCGAGGGTGTGAGAAGAGGAGGAGGAGGGGGGCAGAATACACATGATAAACAGGGAGAAGGGGGGGGGGAAGTATACACATAATAGAGAAGGAGGAGGGTGTGGGTGTCCGTGGGAACCGTGGACGGCAGGCGTGCACGAAGGCAGGCAGGCAGGATGAAAGAGAGAAACAAACAAGAGGCCTTTGCCAGGGGTTAGGGCTGGAAAGGGTTGGGGGGAGGTGCACAGGCACGTCTGTGTGCCTGCGTGTGTGTGTGTGTCTGAGTGCTGTGCGTGCTCCATCGATTGCGGCCCGTCACAACTTCAGTGCACCCCTACATGACACACGCCACAGTCGCTGCAACCGCCACTATGGCCAGCGCCGCCAACAGCGGCGTCGGCGAAGCCGCTGCGTTGCCTGACTTGCGCGGGATGCAGGTGTACGAGACGGTGAGGGCATAGCCGGACTCGCACGAGGAGCAGCGGTTGTTGTCGTTCGGGTAGCACTGCGCGCAGTTGGTCACGCTGCAGGAGCCAGCGGCCATGCACTGGCCGGACGCCATCAGCACCATGCCGGACTCGCACACGGCGCAAGTGTACTGGTTGCCCGGTGCACAGGTGGCGCACGACGGGGCCTGGCAGTCGCTGGAGGGGGCCGAGGTTGTCGGAGCTGCAGTTGTCGGGGCCGCCGTGGTGGTGGTGGCTGGGGCCGCAGTCGTCGGGGACGCCGTGGTGGTGGTGGTGGTGGTGGTGATGGACGGGGCTACGGTTGTCGGGGCCGCCGTGGTCCTATCGCAGAGGTACGTGTTGATGTTCGGGTAGCCGACAGGGCACTGCACGCACTTGGTGTTGTCATCGGCGGCGCAGCGCAAACAGTTTTGAAGGCGGCATGTGCTCAGATCGTAGGGCTTGCACTTGCCGAACTCGGTGGGGTTCGCGGGCGAGACAGCGGTCGAGTAGCCTTCCTTGCAGTTCGAGCACAGGCTTAGCATCCCCACTTTCCGGCATTCCAGGCAGTTCGGCACTGTGCCGTCACAGGCAACAGGAGGGTAGTCGTCGATGGTCTGCGCAGACACCGTCAAGGTAGCTACAACGGCGATGGCGAGCAGCAGAAGAACGGCAGCGGCGCCGCGCTTGTGGGGGTTGCTGCGGAAGGCAAAGGCGGGCATGATTCGTGGAGAGGGGAATAGGAACGAGGTGCGCCTGTGTCAGTGCTGCGGGCGTGCGAGGTAATGCTCTGGGGGAGGGGGAGGGGGCTGATGATGGGAGGCGAGGGAGTGGGATGACGCGTGTGGCGTGCTCATACACTGACGCAGACACACGAACAGAAGCACGCTCCGTGAGCATGTTGAGGACGGGAGGGAGTAGGTAGAGAGGGAGAGGGAGAGAAGGGAGAGAAATCATAGTGGCACAGGCCGAGAATATTCATTCTGTTCCCTCACGCCTTCGCCATAGAGCGAGGCGGCGGCATGAGCACCACGACGTTCCCTCTTGTGGGAAGCAAGGGGAGATGAAGGGAGGGGGTGCGCGCAACACTCGCAGACTACGACACACGCGCACGCATCCCCACGCAGGTAACGTCTTGAGGGAATCAGCGATGGACAAATGAGGGGGCCAAGGAGCAACATGCGACGGAGGTAGAGAGGCGGCTGTGGTGCGCGCGCGCGTGTGTGTGTGTGCCTCCACAACACCCGATCCGACTTCTCTCCTTTTCTGACGTTTTCTTCCCCCCTCCTCCATCTGCCCTACGTATCATCTTCGAACCTTCCCTGATAAACCGCGAAGGACCTGCCCGCTCCCTTGCTCGCGCTCTCCACGGTCATTTTCTGTGTTGTCATGGACGCAGCTCACGTCCCCCCTCTCTGTCGCCCTCACACGGACGCAGACACACGCGAAACACGCACATACACAGCATCAGTGCTGACCTTGCGACGACCATCCTGCTTCCATAGCCCCGTGTGTGTCGCGCCTCTCTGCTCCCTTTAAGGCTTCGTCTTCTGCACCGCTTGCTCTTTACTGGCACCACGGCTGAGTAGCTCTCTCCAGTGAGAGCAGCGGCACATACACACACACACACACACACACACACACACACACACACACGGCAGCACAGAGGGATGACCGGTGGTATGCGTGGTTGTCTGGGAGAGCGAGCGTGGGGGGTGGGTAGGATAGCAGCGCTCGATTACGCAATCACAGCGGCAGCTACAGACTCTACTGTTGGTACTCCTGCCTGAGAGAGTCAGGTAGGGAGTGGGAGGGGGAGGGAAGAGGGTGGGGGTGGGGAAAGAGGTCCATGCATGAAGACGGCGGAGGCACACACGTGTATGTGCTTAGGGGAAAAAACGAAAGAAAAGACTCCATGAGGGGCACAAGTCACACACACACACACACACAGAGAGAGAGAGAGAAAGAGAGGTGATGGTGGGTGGTGGGTGGTGGGGAGAATGCCTTCCGCCCTGCACACACGCACGGACGGACGGACGGGCGGACGGACCCAACGGTCACTTCCATGGACGATCCTCCCCCTCCTCCTCCTCCCCATACCCATCCAGGCCTCGCCTTGGGAAAACAACCAATGACAACGGAAAAGAAACGGGGTGTGCACATAAAACGGACTCAACGCGCAGAGAGGTCCCCCCCGCCGCCGCCGCTGCTGCTGCTGCTGCCCACTCGGCTAGAGCAAAACAAGAAAGAGAGAGAACACACACACACACACACGCACGCACGCACACACATACACATGCAGGTGCACATGGGCTGCAATGGTATCGCAAGTCCCCCCCTCTTCTCCCTCTCTCGATTTCCTCAAGCCACGAGCCGACCGCGGCGCGCCGGGAGAGAAACGACATACACACGCGTGCTCACCCCTCCCTCTGTCTCGGTCTCTGCCGTCGGCGCATGCTGTGTTGGGAATACACGCGACTCAAGGCAAGGAGGCGTTGATCAGTGAGGTGACGCTGAGACAGAGACAGAGGGAGGGGCGAGCAAGGGAAGGAGGGTCACTGCAAATGACGAGAATATGCACATTGGCCGAACAAGATAAGGAAAAAAATCGACGACGACAACGACTGTCTGAGGAGGGGAGGCGGGACGCACTTTACACGCACACACACATAACACTGAGAGAGAAAGAGGGGAAAGAAACAGAGGTGGGGATATCAACATGTGTGCATGCATGTGTGGGAGGGAGAGAGAGAGAAGAGGGGAGCAGGGTAGGGGTTGGACATAGCCGTCGATGCCGACACTGACCGACCATCAGCTAGGCATCCCCTGGTATGTGTGCCACTACGTCTCTGAATCGGGGCATGCCATGTTTTAGGCCATAGTCAGCGCAGTGCCCACCAATGCCACACCGACAGAGACGACCATGGAGGAAGTGCGGAGGGCCGCATTTTTTGATTGCTCCGGGACGCACTTGAACGAGGCCGTCGGCATGTAGCCCGAGGCGCAGCTCAAGCAACGCGCGTTGTCGTTTGCGTGGCACGTGACGCAGTGGGCAACGTTGCAGGAGCCGACAACCATGCACTGTCCAAGGCGGTCGACGGCGTAGCCGGGGTTGCACGTCGTGCAGACGTTCGGGTTCGTGCTCGAGCAGGTGACGCAATTCGAAACGGCGCACGAAGATGCCGCCGTGTTCACAGTGTTCGTTGTGGTGGAGGTGGTAGACGCCGTCTCATTGGCGCCAGTTGCACTCGACGAGCTGATGCTGCTCTTGCTGGACGGCGCTGTCGGCATGGTCACAAGGGAGACCGATCCGTGGGCTGGGGCGCTCGAGGACGACCAGCTCGAGGCATCCGACGCCATGGCCACCGAGCATGCGACGGCTACCAGCATCGCGGCCATCAGCAGGTGCTTCACGCTCATCTTTGCAGAGGAGGTGCGACGGGAGATAGGGTGAAGATGAGCTGGCTTGGGTAGAGAAAAGGGATGTGCGCACGCGTGTGTGTGTGGAGAGAGGGAGGGGGCACGGCGAGTGTTTACGTACTGCGGCTTCACCTCCGATTGCCGCAGACACACCCACCCACCCACCCACACACACACACAGGGTGAGGAAACCATCCCACCACCACGACGCCACATCCGCACGCGTGGTAGAAAGTGTGCGTGTGCACGTGCGTGCGAGAGAGAGGTGGTTGTGCGCGCGAGAGCAGAAGAGCGCGCGGGAAAGGGGAGATGTGAACGACAAAGTGGAAGCAACACAGACCCACCAAAGGAGGCGTTTCTAGCGAGGGGGAGGGGGAGCCGCAGTGACCTCCAGTACTGCGGGTGGGTCCGTGGGGGAGGCGCGGCCGCTACCCTACGGGAGGACGCAGCGGTCACGCCGACTCTTTCGCCCACAAACCCTGCTCCCTTCTCTACACGAGGCTGTCGTGGCCAACCAGCAGCGCAGGCTGCACGCTGCACTCGTGCTCAGCCGACCGCCGCGGTGGCGGGGTGGGGTGGGGAGGTCGAGTATGTGCGCAGAAGAGAGCTTTCGTGGTTGGAGTGGCTGTACACATGCGAGTGAGCTGCCAGGAACGAGGTCGAGCACACACCCATTCCGCACAGCTGCGCCCGGAAGGGCGGCCGATGGGGGAGGGCGGTGTGCGACTTGGTGAGTGGCTTTAGGAGAAATGAAGTGATAGGGAGGGATGCCTGCGCCGTTTAAACACGTGTGTCTGCGCTGTGGGACTGTGGCAGTGTCCGCCCACGCGAGCAAGGATCAGAAAAGGGTAAGAAGCAATGATGCCGGCGAGAGAGAGAGAGAGAGAGAATAGAGGTTAGGGGGAGGGGAGCGACGTGCAGGAGGCCGGCGCCAGCGCACGAGAGAAAGAAATGCGAAACGAGGAAAGAAGAACAAGACAAGGGGGAAGTGCGTGTGTGTGTGTGGGGAGGGGGTGCTGCCCCGCTGTCTGTGTGTGTGTGTATGCACATGTTGGAGAATGAGAGTGGGGTTGTTCGCATGCCGCTGCGCACTATGCTAGGTGCATGGCAAAAGAGGTGAGGAGCACGGCGGCGGCCACCCACAGAGAGTAGGGCGCGGCCGCACTGTTGATGACTTTCTGCGAGACGCAACTGTAGGACGACGTGAGCAGGTACCCTTTCACGCACGTGGAGCACTTGGTGCTGTCAAGCAGCATGCACTGCGCGCAGTTCGACACGTAGCAGCCCTGCATGGCCTTGCACTTGCCATCGGAGACGTAGTAGCCGGTGTTGCAGTAGGCACAGCGGGTGCTATCGCCGTTCACACATGTGTTGCAGTGCTCCACCTCGCACGGCTGCGTGGTTGGACTGCTGCAGCTCGTCGCGTCGGCGGAGAGACTGTAGCCGGTGTCGCACTCGGCGCAGAGCCTGGAGGTACCGGTCTCGCACTTCTTGCAGTTGGGCACGGAGCAGGCATCGGAGAGCCTGCAGAGGCCGTCGTAGCTGTCAACCACGTAGGGGGACACGCACTCCTGGCAGCGCGACGGCGTCTGTGGGTCGCACTGCATGCAGTGCTCGATGTTGCAGGCCACCGGGGAGCAGGTCAAGAGCGGGGTGAGGTAGTAGTTCGGCGCACATTGTGTGCACTTATTCGCGTCGCTGTCGCAGCTGAAGCAGTTGGGCTCCTGGCATCTCACACAGGCGCCGTCCACGAGACCGTAGCCGTTCGCGCACTGAGTGCACGTGCCAGCGTCGCTGGGGCAGCTGGCGCAGTTGGGGTCGGTGCAGGGGCACATATTGTTGATCGGCTCGCTGCCGCCGAGACACACTTTGCAGACGTTAGCGTCGACGGGGCAGCTCTTGCAGCCCGCTACACTGCAGCGCACGCAAACGCTGGAGGAGGTGAGACCGTAGCCGTCGTTGCAGTCTGTGCACTGACCGTAAGTTGTGCAGGTCTTGCAGTTCGGGTCTGTGCACTGAAGTCCGGTCAGCGAGCATGTCATGTCGGGCAGCATCTCGTAGCTCGGCCTGCACTCGAGGCAGGCGGTCTCGTTGAAGCACGTTGTGCAGCCCGCCGAGCAGCCGAGGTAGGCATAGTTTGTGTAGGGGTCCTTCATGGCCGTGCAGAAGTTCATGTTCGGCATGTCGGCATTGCAGGCACACTTGCAGCTGGAGTCGACCGTGGCCGTGGGGACGCAGGCCGCAGCGCAGCGGGTGTCTGGCACCACGGAAATGGAGGGAATTTGTTGGGCGATGTCGTCTGCCGTCAAGAGCTGCGCAGTGACGCTGCCGGCCATCGTTGCACCAATGCTCTTCACCGTCACAGCGCGTAGGGTGATCTGCGCATCGGTGCCCATTCTGACGGCCGCGTCGATGAGGTTACTGGTGGGCGATGACACGTTCTCGACAACGAACAGACTGTTTTCCACCGCCAGGCTCGCCCCTGCGCTCTGTGCTATGCCGATCAGCGGCTTGCCGGTGGCGCCCTTGACGCTGGAGTGGGAGACGCGAAGCAAGCTGCGGTCCCACACTCTGACAAAGTCGGTGAAGTGCACCAGACCCTGAGCACAGCCGGTGCACTTGGCGTAGTCCACAGCCAATGCAGACTTCTGGGAGATGCTGCTCGGGCCCACCACCTCTACCACTGACGAGGCCTGCGTCACGGTGCTGCCGAGCACGAAGAGAGAGCTGGAGAGCTGAATAGTGAAGGGTGCACGCACCATGCTCTGACCCGACCGTGCGGCAGCCCAACTGAGAGTGGAGTCGGTGACCACGATGCTGAGCTGATCAGAGTATATCGCCGTGTTGGCGTCGATGAAAGGCATCCCCGCAGCGACGGTGCCGCTGGCATCTTTGATGGTGATGTTGGTGTTCCGGGGAAAGTACTTATCCACGACGATGTAGCCGTTCGATACAAGCAGGCTGGAGAACCGCAGGATCCCACCGGGCAGCGTGGCGTCGTCCGACAGAGAGCTTGCAGCGCCTTGAATTCTGAATGCCTTCCCGGTCAGGGTGCAGCCCTGGTAGGATTCCTCCTTGCTGGCAGACGACCAGCCTACGAAGGTGAAGGAGCTGCCGCCGATCTCTTGCGAGTCGAAAACACACGTGCCGATCGCGGCGAGCACTGCCAGGCAAACCGCCACGGCGACCACCGCGAGAGAGCCGCCGCGAGAGCTGCGCATGAGACGAACAGTGGGGAGAAGGGTGACGGGCGGGCAACAGACTGAGGCACACAGGCGCGGGTAGGAGAGAGCCCGCGAAACGGCGAAAGGTGCGGGTTATGATGAAGGTTTGTGTGTGTGTGGGGGGTAGGGGGAGGGAGGGATGGGGAGCCTCGTGTTCCTGCACGTGTGCGTGGCTGGACAGAGAAGTGTGTTTGTGTGTGGCGGTGGCGGTGGGAGGGCGGGGGAGGGGCCGGGGCAGTTCGAGAAGGAGGTGGGGTAGAGAAGCAGGGGACGCGAGGGTGGGAGAGAAAAGATGACAGGAACTCTGAGGTGGTGGTGATTGCCGCATGTGGGGAAGGGGAGCGCAGCAATTCCGACGGCGAGCAGCGCAGGCTGCACGCTGCACTCGTGCTCAGCCGACCGCCGACCGCCGACCGCCGCGGTGGCGGGGTGGGGTGGGGAGGTCGAGTATGTGCGCAGAAGAGAGCTTTCGTGGTTGGAGTGGCTGTACACATGCGAGTGAGCTGCCAGGAACGAGGTCGAGCACACACCCATTCCGCACAGCTGCGCCCGGAAGGGCGGCCGATGGGGGAGGGCGGTGTGCGACTTGGTGAGTGGCTTTAGGAGAAATGAAGTGATAGGGAGGGATGCCTGCGCCGTTTAAACACGTGTGTCTGCGCTGTGGGACTGTGGCAGTGTCCGCCCACGCGAGCAAGGATCAGAAAAGGGTAAGAAGCAATGATGCCGGCGAGAGAGAGAGAGAGAGAGAATAGAGGTTAGGGGGAGGGGAGCGACGTGCAGGAGGCCGGCGCCAGCGCACGAGAGAAAGAAATGCGAAACGAGGAAAGAAGAACAAGACAAGGGGGAAGTGCGTGTGTGTGTGTGGGGAGGGGGTGCTGCCCCGCTGTCTGTGTGTGTGTGTATGCACATGTTGGAGAATGAGAGTGGGGTTGTTCGCATGCCGCTGCGCACTATGCTAGGTGCATGGCAAAAGAGGTGAGGAGCACGGCGGCGGCCACCCACAGAGAGTAGGGCGCGGCCGCACTGTTGATGACTTTCTGCGAGACGCAACTGTAGGACGACGTGAGCAGGTACCCTTTCACGCACGTGGAGCACTTGGTGCTGTCAAGCAGCATGCACTGCGCGCAGTTCGACACGTAGCAGCCCTGCATGGCCTTGCACTTGCCATCGGAGACGTAGTAGCCGGTGTTGCAGTAGGCACAGCGGGTGCTATCGCCGTTCACACATGTGTTGCAGTGCTCCACCTCGCACGGCTGCGTGGTTGGACTGCTGCAGCTCGTCGCGTCGGCGGAGAGACTGTAGCCGGTGTCGCACTCGGCGCAGAGCCTGGAGGTACCGGTCTCGCACTTCTTGCAGTTGGGCACGGAGCAGGCATCGGAGAGCCTGCAGAGGCCGTCGTAGCTGTCAACCACGTAGGGGGACACGCACTCCTGGCAGCGCGACGGCGTCTGTGGGTCGCACTGCATGCAGTGCTCGATGTTGCAGGCCACCGGGGAGCAGGTCAAGAGCGGGGTGAGGTAGTAGTTCGGCGCACATTGTGTGCACTTATTCGCGTCGCTGTCGCAGCTGAAGCAGTTGGGCTCCTGGCATCTCACACAGGCGCCGTCCACGAGACCGTAGCCGTTCGCGCACTGAGTGCACGTGCCAGCGTCGCTGGGGCAGCTGGCGCAGTTGGCGTCGGTGCAGAGTTGCTGGGGCAAGCAGTAGCCGGCGGTGAGGGTGTATCCCGGTTCGCATGTGGCGCAGTTGGTATTGTCGCCGGCCACACAGCTGGTGCAATGGCCGACACGGCAACCGCTTGCACCAGCTGAGCAGCCTGTCGCACTCCACGTGTTCCCTGCAGAGCACAACTGACAGTCGGTGGAGTTACCCGTGTAGCACATATCGCACTGCTGGACGTTGCAGTCGCTGACACAGAACCCGTTGCTATCCTTCGCATAGCCGTCGTTGCACTTGGCGCAGGTACTGGCGGTGGTGCTGGCACACGTGCTGCAGAAAGCGACGCGGCATTGCATGTTGCTCTCTGAGGCCTGGCTATTGGATACGGGGTGGCACTCACCGCCACTTACCCAGTAATAGCCTATTGAGCACAGTTGACAGCGCTTGCCTTCGGAGCTCGACTGACAGACGTCGCACATCGAGGCCAAGCACTCGTTGCAGATGTTGGTAGGCTCGAGTACGTAGCCGGTCATACACGCGTCACACATCCCTGCGGTGGTGTCGCACGCTCTGCAGCTGGGCACGCTAGGGCAGTGCGCGGCCGAGGGAACGCACTGCACTGGAAGGATATCGCCGGTCGGCATCTCCGGACAGCATACGCACTCGCCAGAGAAGGCGTACACGAAGGTGCCGTCAACGTCGCACCGCGACACTTCGCGGCATTGGTTGGTGGTGTAGGCTGCAGCCGGTGACAGTGCCACGCAGGCCACCACGAGCACAGCAATTAGTATTGCACGGGAGCGCATATTTATGAATCAAGAAGTACGCGTTGTGTGCCAGTGCGTCAATGCCTGCCAGCGCGTGCACGGGCGGGTCAGCGAACAGTGGGGAGAAGGGTGACGGGCGGGCAACAGACTGAGGCACACAGGCGCGGGTAGGAGAGAGCCCGCGAAACGGCGAAAGGTGCGGGTTATGATGAAGGTTTGTGTGTGTGTGGGGGGTAGGGGGAGGGAGGGATGGGGAGCCTCGTGTTCCTGCACGTGTGCGTGGCTGGACAGAGAAGTGTGTTTGTGTGTGGCGGTGGCGGTGGGAGGGCGGGGGAGGGGCCGGGGCAGTTCGAGAAGGAGGTGGGGTAGAGAAGCAGGGGACGCGAGGGTGGGAGAGAAAGGATGACAGGAACTCTGAGGTGGTGGTGATCAGAAGGCGGCTTCGCTCGACTCCGCTCTTGGAGACTCCCCTTTCATTTCCGGCGACGGGAGAGGGCGGCCTGCTGTGGCGAGTGTCACGCACCCTTCTCGATGAGCATCGCCCCACCCCCTCCCCCTCCTCCACCCCTAGCTTCACGCAGTTGTCGCGCGTCACGGGCGTCCACATGCGTGTGTTCGTGCCCGCCAAGTTGATACTTGCTTTGTTTCATAGGAAGCAGACCAGAGGAACGCGACCGTGAGGAGGACGCTGAGAGCGGCGGTGATGGGTGAACGCCATGACGTCGAGGCAGGGCGGGTGGCACAACGTTGGACGGAAACACCGCGCGAGAAGTGGGCGCGACGAGCAGCAAAACAGCAGCATGAGAAGGGTGGGGAGGGGAGGGGATTTCATTGGCAGTGACGCGCCCACTCGCACAGGGAGACAGAGAAAGGGATGCAGGAAGCAGGGTGAGATCGTCTTGCGGCCTCTGGTGGTAGCTGTGATCCGTGTGTGCCTGTGTGTGTCCGCAGCGCCTTGAACGGCCACAAGCGCTCAAAGAGAAGCGGAGGATTATGAGGTATGCAGTGCTCGTTGGATTCGTGGGTGAAGGCGCATGCGGCCAGGCAGAGTACACACACACACACACACACACATTTTTTCACGGTGGAGGGGTGGGCATCAGCACCTGAGGCGCAGAGAGCAGCCCTGGAGTTGTGGAGGCGGCCTCCACGGCATCAGTGGAAGTGAGCCACGTCAGCCCATAAACCTCTCGGCGCCGCGTGGCTAGATGGAACGCGCTAAATGTAAGAAGTCTCCGCAGACACCTACGGTGGTGGTGGTGGTGACGGGGGAGTGAAGCGAGGGGGTGGGTGAGCGGAAGGATAGCAGTGTGGAGGGTGGAGCAAGGGGGTCAAGGGGAGAGTTGGGGGAGAGGGGGGGGGAAGAGGAGGCACACGGCACGGGCGGCGGCTGCCGGCGTGTGGTATGCTTGAGGGAGTGAGGTAGGGAGGGGGAGACGGGGGTGGGGGGGGGTGAGGGAGTCGACGACGGCGGCGTCGATGTGCTTTGAGGCGAGCGGGTTTCTGTTTCTGTTTCTGCTGTGCACATGGCGGCCGCCTTTGCCACAGACCGCGAGGAGCGAGAGGAGGGAGACCAGACCACGACGGATGCGGCGTGTGTATGTGTGCGTGTGGTGGTGCTCACATAAAGGAAAACACACGCACACACATACACACACAGACGTCTGTGTGTGTGTGTGGGGGGGAAGAGAGAACAAGAATGAATAATGCAAAACGAGAAGCGAGGCATCTCGGGGTGCGGCGCGCAGTGCGAGGTGCGGGTTCACGCGCGTACGCGGAACAGAGAGACATGGAAAGTGGAGACACGAAGACGACACACGGGCACACACCCAGTGAAAAGAGTGCGAGAGGGGGTGGGTGGCGAGAATACGTGGACAGGCACACATACCGGATAGGAAGAAATGCGGTATATACACAGGTTGTCATCTGCAGAGAAGACGGAGAATGGGGGGGGGGAGCGGGGGGTCGAGGGAGGGAGGCAGACAGCGGCGGCGACTGTCTGTTACACGTCGTCGTCGTGTGCGCCCCATAGCCTATGGAGGAGGGAGGATGCGTATCCAAGGAGAGGAGAGACTGGGAAGGACAGCGTGGCAGCCGCCAACGCACACCGGCGCTGCCCACGACCACGACCACCAACCACGCACTCGCTAAAGGGCGTAGAGAGCGGCGGCAACGCAGACGGCCGCGGCGAGGGTGGCGGTGTGCGCGCCGGCGGCGATGTTGGTGTTGGCGACGCAGACACCGTTGGACAGGGTGTAGGGGGATCGGCAGGAGCTGCAGATGGACCCGCTGCCGGCGGCGCACACGGAGCAGTGGGGGGCGGTGCAGGTGGGCGCTTTAGTGGTGGTGGTGGTGGTGGTGATGGTGGTGATGGCCTTGCACTGATAGTCGCTGGTGAGGCTGTAGCCCGTGTCGCACTCCGTGCAGCGGTTGGAGGGGTCGAGGCGGTCGCAGGTGATGCAGTCGGGCACGGTGCACCACACGTTGGGGTCGTAGTTCTGCATGGGGTCAACGACGGACGTGCAGAAGGGCGAGTGGTGCTTGGTGGAGGAGCACTGGCAGGTGCACAGCTCCGTGCCGGAGACCGTGGCGCCTGGCTTGGTGTTGCCGGGGATGCACTTGGCGTTGGCGCAGGTGCCGCTGCTGGCACCCTGGCTGTCGACGACGGTCTCCACGCTGAGGCCGTGGCTTCTGTACTCCGAGGCGACTCTGAGCTCCTTGTCGCTGATGACGCAGCCGCCGCCGATGACGTTCGACTGTTCCAAGGAGTTGGGGACGCTCTGGCCCGCGGCAACACCGGTGGAGGACCCCTTCAGGTTGAGGAAGGACACGGTCGAGCCGCCGGACACGGCGAAGGGGTACGCCTCACTGGCGTCCTCGAGGCCGGCGGGGAAGGAGAAGAGGGCGCCGGACTCGACGGCGCTGTCGTAGATAAGGTAGGCGGACTTGTCGCTGACCGTGATGCTGCCGGCGGAGGTCAGCAGGCCGTTGCTGGCGCCGACGACCTTGCAGTTGGCCACACGGAACAGGCTGGAGGCGTCGACGACGAGTGGGACGTTGATGCTGACAAGCGCGCTGGAGCACCGCTCGCAACGGCCGTAGTCGACGGCGAGCGCGGCGCCTTTGCTGATGGGGAAGGACGACTGCGTGTCGACGCGGACCACGGACGCGCCGTTGATGGCGGTGGCGTTGAGCACAAACAGGGCGGCGGTGTTCTTGATGCCGACGGCGTTGCTGCCGGCACTGATGAGCACGATGCTGCCCGTGTTGATGGAGTCCTTCGGCCACGTGACGGCGGTGTTCTCCACCATGACGGTGGCGTTGCTGTCGAGTGCGAGGCCGCTGAAGTCGAAGAGCGACTGCGCGGGGGCGAGGGAGCCGGTGGTGGCGACGATGCGAATGTCGGAGTTGGCGGGCATGACGCCGGAGAGGGTGATGGCGGACTGCGCCACTGTGGTGATTGCCATGCTCATGCTCAGCCGCGCCGACGAGGGGGTGCTGCCCCTGGCGTTCTTGATGGTGAGGCCGTTGCCGGACACCTGTGAGTTTATCAGCTGCACCGTCACCACATCCGCGCTCGAGGAGGACAGGTCGAGCACCATGGTGTAGTCGTCGAATGATGTGCTCGACATGGTGACGTCGCGCGTCACAGTGAACGACTCGGCGCGCACCAGCACGGCGGCGAGCACCAGCACGCTGCACAGCAGCGCCAGCGCGCAGCAGCGGGGAGCGAAGGGGCCCATTGTGTGGTGTGCGGTGGGGCGAGAAAAAGAAGGCGAATAGAGGGAGAGCGGAGTGTCGGGGTGGGTGGGGAGGGAACGGTCGGTGCTCTTCTGCGCACGTGCACGTACGCGCGGCGGCAGAGCCGTATGGGTGGTGGTGGTGGTGACGGGGGAGTGAAGCGAGGGGGTGGGTGAGCGGAAGGATAGCAGTGTGGAGGGTGGAGCAAGGGGGTCAAGGGGAGAGTTGGGGGAGAGGTGGGGGGGGGAAGAGGAGGCACACGGCACGGGCGGCGGCTGCCGGCGTGTGGTATGCTTGAGGGAGTGAGGTAGGGAGGGGGAGACGGGGGTGGGGGGGGGTGAGGGAGTCGACGACGGCGGCGTCGATGTGCTTTGAGGCGAGCGGGTTTCTGTTTCTGTTTCTGCTGTGCACATGGCGGCCGCCTTTGCCACAGACCGCGAGGAGCGAGAGGAGGGAGACCAGACCACGACGGATGCGGCGTGTGTATGTGTGCGTGTGGTGGTGCTCACATAAAGGAAAACACACGCACACACATACACACACAGACGTCTGTGTGTGTGGGGGGGGGAAGAGAGAACAAGAATGAATAATGCAAAACGAGAAGCGAGGCATCTCGGGGTGCGGCGCGCAGTGCGAGGTGCGGGTTCACGCGCGTACGCGGAACAGAGAGACATGGAAAGTGGAGACACGAAGACGACACACGGGCACACACCCAGTGAAAAGAGTGCGAGAGGGGGTGGGTGGCGAGAATACGTGGACAGGCACACATACCGGATAGGAAGAAATGCGGTATATACACAGGTTGTCATCTGCAGAGAAGACGGAGAATGGGGGGGGGAGCGGGGGGTCGAGGGAGGGAGGCAGACAGCGGCGGCGACTGTCTGTTACACGTCGTCGTCGTGTGCGCCCCATAGCCTATGGAGGAGGGAGGATGCGTATCCAAGGAGAGGAGAGACTGGGAAGGACAGCGTGGCAGCCGCCAACGCACACCGGCGCTGCCCACGACCACGACCACCAACCACGCACTCGCTAAAGGGCGTAGAGAGCGGCGGCAACGCAGACGGCCGCGGCGAGGGTGGCGGTGTGCGCGCCGGCGGCGATGTTGGTGTTGGCGACGCAGACACCGTTGGACAGGGTGTAGGGGGATCGGCAGGAGCTGCAGATGGACCCGCTGCCGGCGGCGCACACGGAGCAGTGGGGGGCAGTGCAGGTGGGCGCTTTAGTGGTGGTGGTGGTGGTGGTGATGGTGGTGATGGCCTTGCACTGATAGTCGCTGGTGAGGCTGTAGCCCGTGTCGCACTCCGTGCAGCGGTTGGAGGGGTCGAGGCGGTCGCAGGTGATGCAGTCGGGCACGGTGCACCACACGTTGGGGTCGTAGTTCTGCATGGGGTCAACGACGGACGTGCAGAAGGGCGAGTGGTGCTTGGTGGAGGAGCACTGGCAGGTGCACAGCTCCGTGCCGGAGACCGTGGCGCCTGGCTTGGTGTTGCCGGGGATGCACTTGGCGTTGGCGCAGGTGCCGCTGCTGGCACCCTGGCTGTCGACGACGGTCTCCACGCTGAGGCCGTGGCTTCTGTACTCCGAGGCGACTCTGAGCTCCTTGTCGCTGATGACGCAGCCGCCGCCGATGGCGTTCGACTGTTCCAAGGAGTTGGGGACGCTCTGGCCCGCGGCAACACCGGTGGAGGACCCCTTCAGGTTGAGGAAGGACACGGTCGAGCCGCCGGACACGGCGAAGGGGTACGCCTCACTGGCGTCCTCGAGGCCGGCGGGGAAGGAGAAGAGGGCGCCGGACTCGACGGCGCTGTCGTAGATAAGGTAGGCGGACTTGTCGCTGACCGTGATGCTGCCGGCGGAGGTCAGCAGGCCGTTGCTGGCGCCGACGACCTTGCAGTTGGCCACACGGAACAGGCTGGAGGCGTCGACGACGAGTGGGACGTTGATGCTGACAAGCGCGCTGGAGCACCGCTCGCAACGGCCGTAGTCGACGGCGAGCGCGGCGCCTTTGCTGATGGGGAAGGACGACTGCGTGTCGACGCGGACCACGGACGCGCCGTTGATGGCGGTGGCGTTGAGCACAAACAGGGCGGCGGTGTTCTTGATGCCGACGGCGTTGCTGCCGGCACTGATGAGCACGATGCTGCCCGTGTTGATGGAGTCCTTCGGCCACGTGACGGCGGTGTTCTCCACCATGACGGTGGCGTTGCTGTCGAGTGCGAGGCCGCTGAAGTCGAAGAGCGACTGCGCGGGGGCGAGGGAGCCGGTGGTGGCGACGATGCGAATGTCGGAGTTGGCGGGCATGACGCCGGAGAGGGTGATGGCGGACTGCGCCACTGTGGTGATTGCCATGCTCATGCTCAGCCGCGCCGACGAGGGGGTGCTGCCCCTGGCGTTCTTGATGGTGAGGCCGTTGCCGGACACCTGTGAGTTTATCAGCTGCACCGTCACCACATCCGCGCTCGAGGAGGACAGGTCGAGCACCATGGTGTAGTCGTCGAATGATGTGCTCGACATGGTGACGTCGCGCGTCACAGTGAACGACTCGGCGCGCACCAGCACGGCGGCGAGCACCAGCACGCTGCACAGCAGCGCCAGCGCGCAGCAGCGGGGAGCGAAGGGGCCCATTGTGTGGTGTGCGGTGGGGCGAGAAAAAGAAGGCGAATAGAGGGAGAGCGGAGTGTCGGGGTGGGTGGGGAGGGAACGGTCGGTGCTCTTCTGCGCACGTGCACGTACGCGCGGCGGCAGAGCCGTATGGGTGGTGGTGGTGGTGACGGGGGAGTGAAGCGAGGGGGTGGGTGAGCGGAAGGATAGCAGTGTGGAGGGTGGAGCAAGGGGGTCAAGGGGAGAGTTGGGGGAGAGGTGGGGGGGGGGAAGAGGAGGCACACGGCACGGGCGGCGGCTGCCGGCGTGTGGTATGCTTGAGGGAGTGAGGTAGGGAGGGGGAGACGGGGGTGGGGGGGGGTGAGGGAGTCGACGACGGCGGCGTCGATGTGCTTTGAGGCGAGCGGGTTTCTGTTTCTGTTTCTGCTGTGCACATGGCGGCCGCCTTTGCCACAGACCGCGAGGAGCGAGAGGAGGGAGACCAGACCACGACGGATGCGGCGTGTGTATGTGTGCGTGTGGTGGTGCTCACATAAAGGAAAACACACGCACACACATACACACACAGACGTCTGTGTGTGTGGGGGGGGGGAAGAGAGAACAAGAATGAATAATGCAAAACGAGAAGCGAGGCATCTCGGGGTGCGGTGCGCAGTGCGAGGTGCGGGTTCACGCGCGTACGCGGAACAGAGAGACATGGAAAGTGGAGACACGAAGACGACACACGGGCACACACCCAGTGAAAAGAGTGCGAGAGGGGGTGGGTGGCGAGAATACGTGGACAGGCACACATACCGGATAGGAAGAAATGCGGTATATACACAGGTTGTCATCTGCAGAGAAGACGGAGAATGGGGGGGGGAGCGGGGGGTCGAGGGAGGGAGGCAGACAGCGGCGGCGACTGTCTGTTACACGTCGTCGTCGTGTGCGCCCCATAGCCTATGGAGGAGGGAGGATGCGTATCCAAGGAGAGGAGAGACTGGGAAGGACAGCGTGGCAGCCGCCAACGCACACCGGCGCTGCCCACGACCACGACCACCAACCACGCACTCGCTAAAGGGCGTAGAGAGCGGCGGCAACGCAGACGGCCGCGGCGAGGGTGGCGGTGTGCGCGCCGGCGGCGATGTTGGTGTTGGCGACGCAGACACCGTTGGACAGGGTGTAGGGGGATCGGCAGGAGCTGCAGATGGACCCGCTGCCGGCGGCGCACACGGAGCAGTGGGGGGCAGTGCAGGTGGGCGCTTTAGTGGTGGTGGTGGTGGTGGTGATGGTGGTGATGGCCTTGCACTGATAGTCGCTGGTGAGGCTGTAGCCCGTGTCGCACTCCGTGCAGCGGTTGGAGGGGTCGAGGCGGTCGCAGGTGATGCAGTCGGGCACGGTGCACCACACGTTGGGGTCGTAGTTCTGCATGGGGTCAACGACGGACGTGCAGAAGGGCGAGTGGTGCTTGGTGGAGGAGCACTGGCAGGTGCACAGCTCCGTGCCGGAGACCGTGGCGCCTGGCTTGGTGTTGCCGGGGATGCACTTGGCGTTGGCGCAGGTGCCGCTGCTGGCACCCTGGCTGTCGACGACGGTCTCCACGCTGAGGCCGTGGCTTCTGTACTCCGAGGCGACTCTGAGCTCCTTGTCGCTGATGACGCAGCCGCCGCCGATGGCGTTCGACTGTTCCAAGGAGTTGGGGACGCTCTGGCCCGCGGCAACACCGGTGGAGGACCCCTTCAGGTTGAGGAAGGACACGGTCGAGCCGCCGGACACGGCGAAGGGGTACGCCTCACTGGCGTCCTCGAGGCCGGCGGGGAAGGAGAAGAGGGCGCCGGACTCGACGGCGCTGTCGTAGATAAGGTAGGCGGACTTGTCGCTGACCGTGATGCTGCCGGCGGAGGTCAGCAGGCCGTTGCTGGCGCCGACGACCTTGCAGTTGGCCACACGGAACAGGCTGGAGGCGTCGACGACGAGTGGGACGTTGATGCTGACAAGCGCGCTGGAGCACCGCTCGCAACGGCCGTAGTCGACGGCGAGCGCGGCGCCTTTGCTGATGGGGAAGGACGACTGCGTGTCGACGCGGACCACGGACGCGCCGTTGATGGCGGTGGCGTTGAGCACAAACAGGGCGGCGGTGTTCTTGATGCCGACGGCGTTGCTGCCGGCACTGATGAGCACGATGCTGCCCGTGTTGATGGAGTCCTTCGGCCACGTGACGGCGGTGTTCTCCACCATGACGGTGGCGTTGCTGTCGAGTGCGAGGCCGCTGAAGTCGAAGAGCGACTGCGCGGGGGCGAGGGAGCCGGTGGTGGCGACGATGCGAATGTCGGAGTTGGCGGGCATGACGCCGGAGAGGGTGATGGCGGACTGCGCCACTGTGGTGATTGCCATGCTCATGCTCAGCCGCGCCGACGAGGGGGTGCTGCCCCTGGCGTTCTTGATGGTGAGGCCGTTGCCGGACACCTGTGAGTTTATCAGCTGCACCGTCACCACATCCGCGCTCGAGGAGGACAGGTCGAGCACCATGGTGTAGTCGTCGAATGATGTGCTCGACATGGTGACGTCGCGCGTCACAGTGAACGACTCGGCGCGCACCAGCACGGCGGCGAGCACCAGCACGCTGCACAGCAGCGCCAGCGCGCAGCAGCGGGGAGCGAAGGGGCCCATTGTGTGGTGTGCGGTGGGGCGAGAAAAAGAAGGCGAATAGAGGGAGAGCGGAGTGTCGGGGTGGGTGGGGAGGGAACGGTCGGTGCTCTTCTGCGCACGTGCACGTACGCGCGGCGGCAGAGCCGTATGGGTGGTGGTGGTGGTGACGGGGGAGTGAAGCGAGGGGGTGGGTGAGCGGAAGGATAGCAGTGTGGAGGGTGGAGCAAGGGGGTCAAGGGGAGAGTTGGGGGAGAGGTGGGGGGGGGGGAAGAGGAGGCACACGGCACGGGCGGCGGCTGCCGGCGTGTGGTATGCTTGAGGGAGTGAGGTAGGGAGGGGGAGACGGGGGTGGGGGGGGTGAGGGAGTCGACGACGGCGGCGTCGATGTGCTTTGAGGCGAGCGGGTTTCTGTTTCTGTTTCTGCTGTGCACATGGCGGCCGCCTTTGCCACAGACCGCGAGGAGCGAGAGGAGGGAGACCAGACCACGACGGATGCGGCGTGTGTATGTGTGCGTGTGGTGGTGCTCACATAAAGGAAAACACACGCACACACATACACACACAGACGTCTGTGTGTGTGGGGGGGGGGAAGAGAGAACAAGAATGAATAATGCAAAACGAGAAGCGAGGCATCTCGGGGTGCGGTGCGCAGTGCGAGGTGCGGGTTCACGCGCGTACGCGGAACAGAGAGACATGGAAAGTGGAGACACGAAGACGACACACGGGCACACACCCAGTGAAAAGAGTGCGAGAGGGGGTGGGTGGCGAGAATACGTGGACAGGCACACATACCGGATAGGAAGAAATGCGGTATATACACAGGTTGTCATCTGCAGAGAAGACGGAGAATGGGGGGGGGAGCGGGGGGTCGAGGGAGGGAGGCAGACAGCGGCGGCGACTGTCTGTTACACGTCGTCGTCGTGTGCGCCCCATAGCCTATGGAGGAGGGAGGATGCGTATCCAAGGAGAGGAGAGACTGGGAAGGACAGCGTGGCAGCCGCCAACGCACACCGGCGCTGCCCACGACCACGACCACCAACCACGCACTCGCTAAAGGGCGTAGAGAGCGGCGGCAACGCAGACGGCCGCGGCGAGGGTGGCGGTGTGCGCGCCGGCGGCGATGTTGGTGTTGGCGACGCAGACACCGTTGGACAGGGTGTAGGGGGATCGGCAGGAGCTGCAGATGGACCCGCTGCCGGCGGCGCACACGGAGCAGTGGGGGGCGGTGCAGGTGGGCGCTTTAGTGGTGGTGGTGGTGGTGGTGATGGTGGTGATGGCCTTGCACTGATAGTCGCTGGTGAGGCTGTAGCCCGTGTCGCACTCCGTGCAGCGGTTGGAGGGGTCGAGGCGGTCGCAGGTGATGCAGTCGGGCACGGTGCACCACACGTTGGGGTCGTAGTTCTGCATGGGGTCAACGACGGACGTGCAGAAGGGCGAGTGGTGCTTGGTGGAGGAGCACTGGCAGGTGCACAGCTCCGTGCCGGAGACCGTGGCGCCTGGCTTGGTGTTGCCGGGGATGCACTTGGCGTTGGCGCAGGTGCCGCTGCTGGCACCCTGGCTGTCGACGACGGTCTCCACGCTGAGGCCGTGGCTTCTGTACTCCGAGGCGACTCTGAGCTCCTTGTCGCTGATGACGCAGCCGCCGCCGATGGCGTTCGACTGTTCCAAGGAGTTGGGGACGCTCTGGCCCGCGGCAACACCGGTGGAGGACCCCTTCAGGTTGAGGAAGGACACGGTCGAGCCGCCGGACACGGCGAAGGGGTACGCCTCACTGGCGTCCTCGAGGCCGGCGGGGAAGGAGAAGAGGGCGCCGGACTCGACGGCGCTGTCGTAGATAAGGTAGGCGGACTTGTCGCTGACCGTGATGCTGCCGGCGGAGGTCAGCAGGCCGTTGCTGGCGCCGACGACCTTGCAGTTGGCCACACGGAACAGGCTGGAGGCGTCGACGACGAGTGGGACGTTGATGCTGACAAGCGCGCTGGAGCACCGCTCGCAACGGCCGTAGTCGACGGCGAGCGCGGCGCCTTTGCTGATGGGGAAGGACGACTGCGTGTCGACGCGGACCACGGACGCGCCGTTGATGGCGGTGGCGTTGAGCACAAACAGGGCGGCGGTGTTCTTGATGCCGACGGCGTTGCTGCCGGCACTGATGAGCACGATGCTGCCCGTGTTGATGGAGTCCTTCGGCCACGTGACGGCGGTGTTCTCCACCATGACGGTGGCGTTGCTGTCGAGTGCGAGGCCGCTGAAGTCGAAGAGCGACTGCGCGGGGGCGAGGGAGCCGGTGGTGGCGACGATGCGAATGTCGGAGTTGGCGGGCATGACGCCGGAGAGGGTGATGGCGGACTGCGCCACTGTGGTGATTGCCATGCTCATGCTCAGCCGCGCCGACGAGGGGGTGCTGCCCCTGGCGTTCTTGATGGTGAGGCCGTTGCCGGACACCTGTGAGTTTATCAGCTGCACCGTCACCACATCCGCGCTCGAGGAGGACAGGTCGAGCACCATGGTGTAGTCGTCGAATGATGTGCTCGACATGGTGACGTCGCGCGTCACAGTGAACGACTCGGCGCGCACCAGCACGGCGGCGAGCACCAGCACGCTGCACAGCAGCGCCAGCGCGCAGCAGCGGGGAGCGAAGGGGCCCATTGTGTGGTGTGCGGTGGGGCGAGAAAAAGAAGGCGAATAGAGGGAGAGCGGAGTGTCGGGGTGGGTGGGGAGGGAACGGTCGGTGCTCTTCTGCGCACGTGCACGTACGCGCGGCGGCAGAGCCGTATGGGTGGTGGTGGTGGTGACGGGGGAGTGAAGCGAGGGGGTGGGTGAGCGGAAGGATAGCAGTGTGGAGGGTGGAGCAAGGGGGTCAAGGGGAGAGTTGGGGGAGAGGTGGGGGGGGGGGAAGAGGAGGCACACGGCACGGGCGGCGGCTGCCGGCGTGTGGTATGCTTGAGGGAGTGAGGTAGGGAGGGGGAGACGGGGGTGGGGGGGGGTGAGGGAGTCGACGACGGCGGCGTCGATGTGCTTTGAGGCGAGCGGGTTTCTGTTTCTGTTTCTGCTGTGCACATGGCGGCCGCCTTTGCCACAGACCGCGAGGAGCGAGAGGAGGGAGACCAGACCACGACGGATGCGGCGTGTGTATGTGTGCGTGTGGTGGTGCTCACATAAAGGAAAACACACGCACACACATACACACACAGACGTCTGTGTGTGTGGGGGGGGGGGAAGAGAGAACAAGAATGAATAATGCAAAACGAGAAGCGAGGCATCTCGGGGTGCGGTGCGCAGTGCGAGGTGCGGGTTCACGCGCGTACGCGGAACAGAGAGACATGGAAAGTGGAGACACGAAGACGACACACGGGCACACACCCAGTGAAAAGAGTGCGAGAGGGGGTGGGTGGCGAGAATACGTGGACAGGCACACATACCGGATAGGAAGAAATGCGGTATATACACAGGTTGTCATCTGCAGAGAAGACGGAGAATGGGGGGGGAGCGGGGGGTCGAGGGAGGGAGGCAGACAGCGGCGGCGACTGTCTGTTACACGTCGTCGTCGTGTGCGCCCCATAGCCTATGGAGGAGGGAGGATGCGTATCCAAGGAGAGGAGAGACTGGGAAGGACAGCGTGGCAGCCGCCAACGCACACCGGCGCTGCCCACGACCACGACCACCAACCACGCACTCGCTAAAGGGCGTAGAGAGCGGCGGCAACGCAGACGGCCGCGGCGAGGGTGGCGGTGTGCGCGCCGGCGGCGATGTTGGTGTTGGCGACGCAGACACCGTTGGACAGGGTGTAGGGGGATCGGCAGGAGCTGCAGATGGACCCGCTGCCGGCGGCGCACACGGAGCAGTGGGGGGCGGTGCAGGTGGGCGCTTTAGTGGTGGTGGTGGTGGTGGTGATGGTGGTGATGGCCTTGCACTGATAGTCGCTGGTGAGGCTGTAGCCCGTGTCGCACTCCGTGCAGCGGTTGGAGGGGTCGAGGCGGTCGCAGGTGATGCAGTCGGGCACGGTGCACCACACGTTGGGGTCGTAGTTCTGCATGGGGTCAACGACGGACGTGCAGAAGGGCGAGTGGTGCTTGGTGGAGGAGCACTGGCAGGTGCACAGCTCCGTGCCGGAGACCGTGGCGCCTGGCTTGGTGTTGCCGGGGATGCACTTGGCGTTGGCGCAGGTGCCGCTGCTGGCACCCTGGCTGTCGACGACGGTCTCCACGCTGAGGCCGTGGCTTCTGTACTCCGAGGCGACTCTGAGCTCCTTGTCGCTGATGACGCAGCCGCCGCCGATGGCGTTCGACTGTTCCAAGGAGTTGGGGACGCTCTGGCCCGCGGCAACACCGGTGGAGGACCCCTTCAGGTTGAGGAAGGACACGGTCGAGCCGCCGGACACGGCGAAGGGGTACGCCTCACTGGCGTCCTCGAGGCCGGCGGGGAAGGAGAAGAGGGCGCCGGACTCGACGGCGCTGTCGTAGATAAGGTAGGCGGACTTGTCGCTGACCGTGATGCTGCCGGCGGAGGTCAGCAGGCCGTTGCTGGCGCCGACGACCTTGCAGTTGGCCACACGGAACAGGCTGGAGGCGTCGACGACGAGTGGGACGTTGATGCTGACAAGCGCGCTGGAGCACCGCTCGCAACGGCCGTAGTCGACGGCGAGCGCGGCGCCTTTGCTGATGGGGAAGGACGACTGCGTGTCGACGCGGACCACGGACGCGCCGTTGATGGCGGTGGCGTTGAGCACAAACAGGGCGGCGGTGTTCTTGATGCCGACGGCGTTGCTGCCGGCACTGATGAGCACGATGCTGCCCGTGTTGATGGAGTCCTTCGGCCACGTGACGGCGGTGTTCTCCACCATGACGGTGGCGTTGCTGTCGAGTGCGAGGCCGCTGAAGTCGAAGAGCGACTGCGCGGGGGCGAGGGAGCTGGTGGTGGCGACGATGCGAATGTCGGAGTTGGCGGGCATGACGCCGGAGAGGGTGATGGCGGACTGCGCCACTGTGGTGATTGCCATGCTCATGCTCAGCCGCGCCGACGAGGGGGTGCTGCCCCTGGCGTTCTTGATGGTGAGGCCGTTGCCGGACACCTGTGAGTTTATCAGCTGCACCGTCACCACATCCGCGCTCGAGGAGGACAGGTCGAGCACCATGGTGTAGTCGTCGAATGATGTGCTCGACATGGTGACGTCGCGCGTCACAGTGAACGACTCGGCGCGCACCAGCACGGCGGCGAGCACCAGCACGCTGCACAGCAGCGCCAGCGCGCAGCAGCGGGGAGCGAAGGGGCCCATTGTGTGGTGTGCGGTGGGGCGAGAAAAAGAAGGCGAATAGAGGGAGAGCGGAGTGTCGGGGTGGGTGGGGAGGGAACGGTCGGTGCTCTTCTGCGCACGTGCACGTACGCGCGGCGGCAGAGCCGTATGGGTGGTGGTGGTGGTGACGGGGGAGTGAAGCGAGGGGGTGGGTGAGCGGAAGGATAGCAGTGTGGAGGGTGGAGCAAGGGGGTCAAGGGGAGAGTTGGGGGAGAGGTGTGGGGGGGGGGGAAGAGGAGGCACACGGCACGGGCGGCGGCTGCCGGCGTGTGGTATGCTTGAGGGAGTGAGGTAGGGAGGGGGAGAACGTGGGCGATGCGTTCCGTTGCGTGTGCGAGGTGGTGAGTGGTGCGTGCCACGGAATGGGGAGTGTATCGGTTTTTGTGCAGAGGTCGCAAATGTCTGCTGTGGACCTTGGCGGTGGGTCAGAGCTGGCAACGGGAGTTGGGTGTGGGGAAGGACAGCTTGGCAGGCGATGTAGGAAGGACGGCCCTGGTGGGTTAGGCGAGACGACTCCGTCTGGTGTACAGCTTTGTTTGCAGGCGGCGCTCTAAGTAGTCGATGAGGTCGACGTGTCCGCCACCTCGAACCACACGAAGAGCACCGGTGTCAAGGGTGAGGTGAAGTACGGTATTCGTCGTCGTCGGAGGGCAAGGGTGCGTGGCGGTGTTGGGTTCTGGATTGCCGCTGTAGAGGAGGAAGTGGTCGCGGTGGAGGGCTGCGGAGGGGAGCCGCGGTGTTGTTTGGCGAGCGCTCCGGTTGCCACCGCGTGCTGCACGCTCCATTGCCTTCACTTCTGCAGGAGGGCCAACGAGGAGGCGGTAGACACACGGCTGTAGTCGCACCAGCGCAAAGCCGCGCATGCGACTTGGAGCAGCGTGCCCACCGTCACTCGGCCTGCTGAGTTCGGCTTGCACGTCTTTCTGCAAGGCAGTAACCATGGTGTGTACAATGTCGCCCACAACGCTGTCTGTAGGACGAGGGGCGAGTGCTCGGAGAAGTCGACGAGCCATCCAGTGTGTGGGGGACTCCTCAGTATTGCTGCCGCCTTCCACCATTTCTGCATCTTCTTCGCCTTTGCGACTGCCATCACCAGTCAGGGAAGTGGCCAGATGGTCCTTTGCTGACTTCAGGTCACAGTTTCGCAACGTGGTAGGCAGGTAACCGTGCTTGTCATGCGCTTCCGTTGCCACCGAGATGTGTGGCTCTGCTGTCTTTGGCAATACGGATTCGGGTGGCGTGATGCCGGCATACCCTCTTTTCGTGCAGCTCCGTGTCGCAGCTGTGATGGAGCCGTGTGAAGGCGCTCGCGCGGCTGCCGACGCCACGGGCGGGGCAGCAGCGTTTGAGCGGCGCTGGCGCTGTCCCAACCGTGCCCTACTGCTGCTCTCACGTGTGCAGCTGCATCCCTCGTGCTCTGAGGAGGGATGCCTGTCTGTCCCGATCAGTCGGTCTCTCACATAGGCAAACAGCGTGTCGTCGCCAGCCTTGTCGAGTGCCGTCACCCTCCCCAACGTCTGCGAGTTGCGCTGCGCCCGTTGAGTTGCCACCAGTTGGTAGGCCAACCGAACACCGTCTAGCTGCGCTTGGAGCTTAGCGTTTTCCTTCTCCAGAGAGTCTGCCCTCCCTCGCTCTTCCCGGATTGTCTCAGAGGCGCGCATCAACAAATCGACAAGTGGCGGCGCCTCTGTATTTTCGGCACTGTAGTGGTTCGTTGCCCTTCTTGTCAAGTTGGGAGATGCATCGGGTGATATGAGCACCGTGCCGTCATGCAGCGGCCGCGCGCCGTTGTCGCTTTCGAGCATTGTGATTGGATGCACGCAATGCAAGCCCGAGAAGTCGGTGTGCTTGCGCGAGGACGGGTCTAAACGGGATGTCTCTAATCGGTTAGTATGTCACACGCACAGATGTGCGTGTGTGTGTCTATGCAAGCACAAGTTTGACGTGTCTAGCAGGCTTTCGAAGACGCGAAGTGTCAGTGGAGAGGGAGAGAGGCACACACACACATGAATGCGTGCATGCAGGTTCGACACACGTGCAGGGCACCATGCAGACAGGCAGAGACATCGAAGTTGAAGAGGAGAACAATAAGCAGAGTCGAGAAGACGCCTCCCCCCAACCTCCCATGGGAGATGCATGCACGCATGTGAAAGGGAGGGACAGAGGGCACGGTGGTGGAAGAGAAAGGGAGTGGGGGCGGAGAGGCGAGCAAAGGAGGAGGCCATCCGAGTCACAGAAGACGTCAGGAGACACGGACACCAAACACCCAGCGCTCCTCGTATCAAATAGGCATGCTCAACGCCGTCTGTGGAGGTCAGACCCCCCCCCCCCCCCCAAGACACAGACGCACACACACCCAGTCAGGCCGCGGCAGGCGACAGCTCTCCCGCTCGCTCATCACCTCTATTTCAGTAGATTCGCCTGTTTTGTTTCAAGGGCTCCTCCCTCGTACCTACTCGCCGGAGGAGGAGAAAGTGAGTGGAAGGGGCATCGACAATACCCCCATGTTGGCGGCGAGGAGAGCGCTGCCACTCTTATCACCAAAACAACCAGAAAGGAAAAGGAGCCCACACGTGAGGCACCAGCGGTGGGGTGTGTGCTGGGTCACGCCGACGCCCCCTCCTTTCTCTGACTCGTACACACACACACACACACACACACACACACACACACACACACACACGGCTCACTGCGCCGCGGCAGTGTGCGGGTGTGCTTGCATCTGTGCTCGCAAGTCGGCGAAGCTGTTTGCCCATGCTGGCCCAACAGACGCCACTACCCTGCCGCGGTCTCACTGTGTACACTACAACGGACGGCCACGGCCTGGAGGGAAGGCATTTTCGGACGGCCCCTTCGTTACTTTGATGGCACGCGTCACCTTCTTGTTGTACTCTTTCCGCGCCTGCCCAGTGCGCGCTTCCTCACGACGCATCTGTGCCTGAATACGCCAGCGGTCCTCTGTGGACACCATCATCCGCCCAATCGTCACGGAGGGGTGCGATGGGGATGTATGGGCTGCCGCCGCGGCAGCGGATGGGCCGCTGGACCGTGTCCCGCTTTCCTTAGCAGCTGCATCGCTCGGCAGCAGCACCCGCCACGTTGTGTCGCAGGAGCGGATGAAGGCAGAGGTGTCACCATGGGAAGCAGGGCTCGCAGCCTCGGTCGCACCACTTGCCCCACCAGCGCCCTTTCCGCCTACGCCGCCCTGCGCGGCGTACTGACCAGTCGGTGCGTGGAGGTTGGCGTTGAGGTACTTGATGAACTGGCTGAAGTCCGGCATCGTGTGTGTGTGTGTGTGTGTGGCCGTCTATGCGTTTGCGTTGTATCCGACGCGTAACCGGGGGAGGGGGAGGGAGAGAGACACACGTGATGTGTGGTGGAGCAGATAGGTGACTTCGAGTGGAGGCTCAGCGCACAGGTGGCTTCCTTCTTGTTCTGGTTACTGTTGCTGCCGCCTTCGTTGTAGCTTCGTGTATCCGCGTATGTGTGTTGTTCGATGGTGCAGACGCCGAGGACTGTGAGCAGCGGCAGGATGGGCCGTCGTGCGGCGTGCCCCAACGGCGAACGAAAAAAAAAATAAGGTGGAGGGTGAAGTCAAGGCTCGAGAGGAGGCGAGGAGGAATGGCTGAGTGCACACCTTCATGAAGGAGGCGATGGTACGCGGCGGCACGGCGCGTCCCTCCACCTCTCTCTCTTGCCGTTGTGTCATGCGTCGATGCCCCCTCACACACAAACACACGCACACACCGCCTGCACGGCTGTCTGCGCGGTGGGAGAAGCGTGAGTTCTCCATGACGCAAAAGGCCAGCGACTGCTGGCACGCGCTGTAAGCATGGTGCGCTCTTTCTTCTTGTGTAGTGTTAGTGTTCCTCTCGCCGCCCCCCTCTCCCCCTGTCTCCGACTCTTCGCCCCCTCTCACTTTCTCTCTCCTTCTCCGGCACGCCCGTGGGCGTGGAGCTCTTTGCCGTACCGAACACGACTTCTCTCCCTGGACAAGTGCTGCGTGCACGAGAGCGGAACGATGGGAGAAAAAAAGGGGAAAGATGCAGTAGCGGGGGGGGCGAGGAGGAGGAGGAGGAGAGAGATGACATGCGATGGCCATTATTCGTTTCCTGCTCACAAGCCACACACGCACATGTACGCGCGGTGCAGAAGGGGGGGGGGCGCGTGCCTGTTCCCGTGCTGTTTGTGTCAGGAGGGAAAGTAAACCTCGACGCGGGCCTCCATCTCGGCGCGAGTGACGTCGTACTGCGCCTCGGAGATGCACGAGCTTACAGCGACAGTGCGCCGGGCAGCAGCCGTGGCGTCAGCCTCGCTAGAGAGCCCCCGCACCCACACGAGTCCGTTGAGGCCGACAGCCACCTCGAAGGGCACTCTGCGCCCCAGCAGCTGAAGGAGGTACGAGGCGGGCACTTCATCGCCATCACTGCCCTCGCCTTCCGTGTGATCACGCTTTCGCTGCTGAGCTGATGCCTTTTCTGGGGATGAGCCCATGGGTGTGAGCAGACGACGCACATACACCAGCGGGAGGTGCAGAACGCGACCGCCCTGCAACGGGCCGAAGACGGCTTCCCCGGATGTCCAGTCCTTGGGGGGCAGCCCGACCTCTGCCGCTGTGCAGCTCACCTCCACTTCGCCAGTTGTGTCAAATACTTCGCTAGCCACCGACCGATGCACGCCGTCGACGTAGCTCGAGCCCTCGCGAGGCTTCACGTAGCAGTACACGACATCGCCCTCCACCAGCCGCGGTCGGCTCACCTTCGTGGCGCCGTCGAACGCCAAGGCGTCCATGTAGGCCAGGGCGGAGCCGCCAATGTAGCAGTAGTAATAGTGCTGGCTCACTTTGCGGGCAATAATGGCAAGCACCGGATCGCCGGCGCGGGGGGTGTATCGTCTACTCGCCGGCGTTGGCACTGTGTACCGGGGAACGTGTGTGTGCAGATGATGGCTGCTGCGCTGAAGGGGGGCACAGTACTCGGAAAGGAAGACGTCCGTGAGCGCTTGCGATGAGCCATCAGCGGTGGGTGTGGGTGCGGGCTGGGCAAGCAGCCGAAGACCACCTCCGATCGCCACCACGGCGCTGGGCTGCGTCATCAGCACCGGATCTCCCGGCAGGCACACATGCCCCCTTACAGGAGCAAGCTCCGTGATCCCTCTACTAGGACCGGAGCTTGTGGACACCGTCGACATGGCCGCGGCTTCCTTTAAACTATGATTTTGTCTGCGTGTACTGAAGCAGGCGCAGGCCACAGCGCACACTCGCGGAGTGGAAAGGAGAAGAAGACAGCGCAGAAGGGAAGGGACAGGGGAGGAATAGGTGGACCGAAGAGGGAGCCGGACATGCAGAGAGTTGGCGCGCCGCAAAGCCGAGACGAGGTGAAAAGAAGGAAGGGGGGGGGTTGCGATGAATGCAGTAGGGCACGGACGTGCAGGCACACACGTGAGTCCTCGTCCGTGCACCCTTTCCTCCTCTTCCTTGTTTCCCTCCACTCAGACTCCGTCATCTGCGCCAGCAGCGACGCCGCCGTATAGTAGCGAAACCACAGATACAGTGCGCTGCGCCTCACACATCGATTGGTGTACGTCTTCTGCTTGCAGAATTGTGTATGTGCACGCGCCGACGCGCGGCTCACCCGCGCACCGCCCCACCTTTCGTACCTCTTTCCTGCTACTCGCTACTTGCTCACCCCTCCTCCTCCTCCTCCTCCCCCCTCCAACAGCCGTTGAGCAGCGGAAGTGGTTGGAGGGGGCACGCGGGGAGGGGAGCCGGAAGAAGCAAGGGCCGGGGTTTGAGACACACTTCACAGAGGCATACGAGACAAAAATGTTGCGGTGCCCCCGCGGGGTTAAGGAGAGGCGGTTGCCGTGCCTAATTCCCGCCGCAGCCCCTTCAGCTCTTCCTGCAGCTTCATCATGCGAGTGCGCCAGGGCGGCGAAGCAACCACATCCACCTCCCGCTGCGTTGCAGAACCGTTTGTGCTGCGATGGGGTGTGCAGGAGCGAGATCGGCCCAGCGATCGATTCACCGGGAGAGGTGCGGGAGTCAGCACAGTCGCTGTTGCTGTGGCTGCCCGTGTTCGCGGTGACGGTGTCAGCGGTGCTGCTGCTTCGTCTCCCCGATGTCGATACATGCCCACCGCCAACTGCAGTTCCGCTACAGAGGGCTCCCGCATCTGCTGCACCTGCTCCTTAACTCGCAAAAGGGAGGCAGTAACCGGGTTCATCGGGGTGGTAGGAAGAACACGGCGGTACAGCAGACGCGCCGGCTGATAAGGGGTGACGGTGACTGGTAGCGGGGTAGTGGTCCCCATAAGCGCAGTGGCGCTGGTCAGCGCCGCCTGTGCACTTCTCACCCATTCAGACAATACGCGGACATGCTCTTCCATCGTCGCCTTGGCGGCGCACGTGACGCCTGCCACCGCGTGCGCCTCCCGCACGGCGCACCACACGGCGGTTCGCTCTGCTCGCAGCGCCTCCCTTTCCTCCTGTGTGATCAGCAGCTCATTTAGCAAGCGACGCGATTCTTCCTCCAAGGCGGCGCGAGAGGTGCGCTCGGAGTCAAGGTTGGACCCCATCGTCTCGCATTCTTGAACGGCAGCACGCAGTTGACGCGCGAGGGCGTCACTCCGCTTCTCCTCGGCGGTGGCGGCGCGAAGTTGAAGCGCGGCCACGTCAGCTGCATGCATGTGCACAAGCGCCACAAGGGAGTCGGCGTACTCGACAACCAGCCGAGCTCGCGCGGACGGCTCCGCGACGTCGACAAGGGCGGCGCATGCGCACTCTCCGAGAAGCGCTTCCGCAACCGAGGCCCACCCGCTCAACTCCTCCACCGTCCCCAGCGAGGCATCGCTGCGAGTGCGATCCGTCTGCTTTAGACTGCAAGCCAGCATCGGGGGCAGAGGTTGATGGATAAGGGGGGTTTGAGTTTGCTCAGGGGACGGCGGTCCTACAGAGACGCGTCGCCGCCGCACTGGGGCGTGAATCGACGTCACCTTTTCGAAAAGCTTCTCTTGCCGATCGAAGACGCGCAACGATCAGAGGGCAGACGAGAGTGTGAGCTGTAAGGAACGCACGGCAAAGTACGGGTGCTTCTGTGATTGTGCACCGGGGTGTCACCGTCACCTGGTCGATGGGTTTGGTTTTCCACAACGTCAGTGTTCGCACTCTCGTCGGCGCTGCGTTGCCCCACACCAAATCCGCCGCGCACAGGCAGCACAGACACGGTACGGAGAGGAACACGTGATAGTGAATATGGCGAGTTGCCGAGGTGCAGCGAGAGTGGAGAGTAACTTGCATGGAGGTGGTGGTGGCGCACACAGAAAGAGGGGCGTGGAAAGACATGGTACATTACGTCTTGGCGGGTATCAGGGAATGTGCCATGTTTAGCGAGTGGCAAGTGGCACTTGCACGTGCAACAGTGACACCAGGCCTCGTGTGTGAGGAGAGGAACAGAGAGAGAGGGAGGTCTCTGCAAAAACAAGACCCCCCCTCCCTCCCTCCCTCCTCCTCCTCCCGGCTTGCGGGTGGCTCTGCTTCAGATGGACGAGAGTCCGTACAAACGCGAGTGGAAACGGGGAAGAAACCAGCGAACAGAAGAGAGGGGAGAGGGAGGGAGGGAGGGGGGAGGGATAACGAATAGAGAACAGGGGAGCTGAGGGACCGTGTGCGTGTGCGTGCCCAATATCCGGTCAGCAGGGGAAGGGGGAGGGAGAGAAAGCAGAAGGGTGCAGCGTCACAGGGCCTACACTGCGGGGTATCGCACGGACTAAGTACGCCCCCTCCCCCTTTCCCTTCCCTGCCTAACCCTCCTGCCCCATGAGAAGCGGAAAACAAGAAGAGCGGCGAGCTGCGGAGAAGGCGGGGAGGGAGGGAGGGAGAGGAGCCCAGACACATATACACACAAGAGAGACGGAAGTGGAGGACCGGCGAAGAGACCCCAGTCGCCACACACACAGGCATACGCGCAGCCGAGGCGGGAAAACGGGTGCTTATCCTTTCCTGCGCGTCGTTCGGCAGGTGCTGCGTGCCGTCGAGCGCCTGGTGCGGGCCGTGGCGTGATGACGAACGGCGTCGTCGCCTGCGGTGAACGGGCGACCGCGCTTGCGGTTTGGTGTGCTAGCAGCGCTGGACACCTCGTCCGGTACACTCACAGAGCCCTCGCTGGACGCGGTGCAGTGGGAGCCGTCGGCCGTGGTCGAGGTCGCTTCCACCTCGTCGTCGCGTGGAGACACCACGATGGACAGCGGAGGCCATGCGTGGGCGACACTCAGGGATGCTTCAGGTGCACCGCTCCGCACCATGCGTGGGTGGGGTTGAGGACCCAGGATGGGGATTTGAGGCACATACGGTTGCAGCATTGCATCACCAAGCTGCTGCTGCTGCTGCAGCTGTAGCTCACCCCACACGCGTATTGCCTCCTTCCGCGCCAGGCTTCGGTGCCGATACGTGTCGGACGGTGTATAGCGGTAGGCGCAGTAGCCAACAAGCCCCACCGCCAACGACAAGCAGAGGGACTCCCACGCCGTTTCGTGCAGGAATAGCCACCGCGCCTGTCCGGTCCACCACCGCAGCAGCGGTACCCCAGCACACCCGACGACGGTGAGCAAGGTTGCCGGCAGCCGCGCAGCTGCCGTCTGCGGGAGGCATGTGAGAGCCAGTACACCACAAAGGCATCCAAGCACCCACGCCATGCGATGCCGTGGAAGCCGTTGACGGGCCAGCAGTTGATGCAGCGTGTCCATTTGCTGCACGAGCCGCACCACACCGCGTGTCTGCGCCTCCACCTCGGCAAACCTCTTGAGAGTCTCCTGGCTGAGGGCCTGAACAGAGGCGAGCGCTTCGGCAGCGGCCCCCTGCACGCGCGTGTGCAGCTCGCCGAGCGCCGCGTCGGTGTGACTGCTGGTGTGCAAAATGGCACTGACGGCCTGCTGCAGAGACTGCAGCGCCGCTGCCTGGCCGTTGTGGAGAAGGTCGAGCTGATGGAGCAAGGACGACGCAGCCTCGCGCGACTCTTGCTGGAGCGTCTGCGAATCCTTCATGAGGGCCACCACCTCCGCGCCAGAGTGCTGCAACGCAGTCAGCATGTGCGAGCTGCGTTGCATCTGCAGGTGCATTGCGGCGACCGCGGCTTCAGTGCGCTGCTGGTACAACTCCTCCTCCAAATAGGCGCACAACACGTCGGCGTGAAGGCGGTACTGCAAGAAGGCTGCGTAGGCGCTGTCGGACAACCCTTGCACGCACTGACGCACCGCATGAGCCGACAGTTCTGAAGGCTGCGTAGCAGCAGAGCCACAATGGAAGCTCGGGTGGGCGCGTCCGTCGCTATTCGCGTCACACGTGGCCATAAAGAGTGCCAGTCGGCTGCGCATGGTGTCCTCGTTCCGCACCTCGGCGCACTTGGCATGCAGCAGCTGCAGGGAGCGCTTCCAGCACGGACTCAGCCGCCCTTTCGCTTCGGCCTCCTCCCAGAGCATACGGGCTTGCTCTCCACGCTCCACCGTACCGGGGAACAGCCGAGGGGATGTGCGCGCGTGCACGTCATCCGCATCCGCCCGCACTGCCGCAGGCAGCTCTTCGCGGCGCCTCACGTAAAGAAACTGTGGCCAGGCAAGTACGCAGTTGCTTAGCAAGACCGCAGTTACTGCCCATGCACACACAAGCAACACTCTCCGTCGCCACGGCGCACATGCGCAGCGACGCGAGGTGCGCGAAGGGCAATTTCGGTCCATGGTCTGCCTCCCTGTATGAGGGTGTGTGCTTCGGCGAAGTAGAGAGGTGAAGAGGCACAAGGCACAGATACAGAACCGAACAACACCGGACACAGCGACGGAGGAGGGTAGGGGGTGGGTGGGTGCGTGCGGTGCGCGTCACCTTCTTCGCGGCGGGAAGCAAGGCGCGATGCCGTTGAGTCGGCCCTGTTGCGTTGAGGTGTGACGGTGGAGAGGAGAGGGAAGGAGAGCAGACAGTGGATAAGGCCGCCACACACACACACACGCACACGCACACACACACACACGAGAGGGAGAGAGAGGTGGCAGGAAAGGGTGTGGAGGAGGAATGAGGGGAGGGGAGGGGTACAGGCGGAGCATGGTGGTTATCCTTCTCGAAGGAACCTAGATAAGCCTCGCTGACCGTGCGCCGTATGTTGGCATGTCGTTCTTCAGAGCGCGTGAAACAAGCTGCAATACAAATCGCTAGAGCTTATCTAGAAGCACAGGGGCACCGTGCACCACCCGTAAACAAACGTGGCTGATGGAGGGCGTTCATGTCAACGCGTCCGCACGGCTGCGGAGTGGGGCACGTGCTCTTAGGGCGACGCGCCCCACTCCGCATTCTTCATCGTTTTCTTTCGCCAACGTGTCCGCTTCTCTGCGGTCCCACATGCGCCAAGCGCCCACCGACCCCCCCGGGCTCTGCCACAGGCCCCATCGCGTGGTGCGATGGCAGCTGCGCTAGACACGCATCACACCAATGCACCGGCTCGGTCAGCTGAGGGCACGGCCCCTGCCCTCAAACACTCCTCGCCCACCCACACCAGTAGGCAGTGCGAGGGCCGGGTGGGATACGCTCGAGTCACGTCGGCACTTCGCCTATCATACGGATGGTGCAAGCGTGTGCACTGTCGCAGGTCGCACCGACGCAGCGCCATCCACGACCTGACCGCCGACATCGGCAGCGGTACGTCGCTGTGACCTCCCGCACGTCGTAGGCACTTGACCCTGCGATACCACACTCTGAGGTGCCCCGACGTCATCTGGGCCCCTCCTTGCGATCAAGAGAGAAAAAGAAGGAGCGGTCCACGCGCAGAAACGCCCCCCCCTCCCCCTGCGCGCTGTGCTTCCCGCCCCCTTCTCTCATACACGCATACAGGCGCATGGACAGGACAGGATTCCGCACAACCCCTTTCTTCCTTTCACTGCGACGTCTTGCGGTGGTGCCTGGCCGCATCGCGTTTGGAAGGCAGCGCCGTGACTTTGGAGTTGGAGGGGCACACAAGCCGGCGCAGCACCATCACGTGCCCAGGATCCATGAAGCGCCACACCTTCGCACCGGCGAGAAGCTGCCACACTGCACTAAGGTCACGGCACCGCTGTTGCTGCAGTTCACGCTTGCCTGCTCGCGCCACTTCCCGCCACAACGCACATACCTTATCGTCACGACCGCCGGCAGCTGTAAGGGCGGCGCTGCAAGCTTGATCTGCGCGAGGGAGATCGCAGCTTGACTGAAGCGCTTCCTTCGTCCACTCCACAAGTAGTAGTGAGGCCGCCTGTGGTAATGACTTGGGCGAGCCGGCGCACGCCATCTCCGTTGCCCACTGCGTCCATCGGCGCAGCAGCGGCGATACAATGCATGTGTGGGACGCGTGAACGGGAGCCGTTTTCGTTACAGGAACCGCGTCATGGGCAATGCACCGGGCGGCATCAGCGAGGCACTGCCGATCCAGCTCCGGTGGTAGCTGTACAGCAGCGGCAGACACTGTATTCCACGGAAACGGTAGCCGGTAGCCGCGCGCCGCCGCGCTGCGGACGTCGGAGAGCTGCGCGTGCAGCACCTTGAGCTTCTTGAAGGCGCTTGTCATGACTGCTGCGATTGCGGCTGCGCAATGAGGGCGGCGTAAGTAGCTGAGGGTGTCCTCGACAGGTATACTACTGGGGCAGAAGTGCGACTTGTATGCGTGATTGGCGAGCTCGGCAACGGCATCGGCGTAGGCCGGCTGCGTCATGTCCGGGCACGCCGCCCGCGCCTCGGCAAGGGCCGGAGCGTAGGAGGCGAGGCAGCACAGCTCCAGCGGGCCAAAATGCATTTCAGGCAGGAGAATGCGATGGAAGCAGCTCCAGTAGTGGGAGATCGCTTGCCGCGTCAAGTGCGGTGCAGTGCTCAGCTTTTCCGGCGGCTTGCCGTGGCGCCGCAACAGCTCCCTGCATAGCTCTGCCTCTGCCACGGCGGACCATCGACACTCTGCCAGTTTCTTTGCAGGCTCTTCGCACGCCTTCCAGAGCTCCTCTGCCGTGCTCAACGGCAAGAAGCCGTCGAAGACGTGCTGCGCGATCCACTCCGCCGCAGCCCTGTCGCGCGTGCGCCGCGCGGGATGCGTTGCTGGCTTCACTTCCGCGCACTGAGAGAGAAGCACGCGCAGGGTTGCATTTTGCGCGAGGTATTGCACGAGCGCCGCGTCAGGCGCACGCACGGTGGCGACACGCTGCAGGAGCTCTTCTCGGTAGAGGTGAAGGAGTGCTTTGAGTTCATGCGCCTGAAACGTGCCGCCTAGGTGTTGCTGTGCGAGAGACTCCAGCTGCGGCGTTGAGGCGAGGAGCAGCAGCGGGGCTACAACAGCCAGCGTGTCGAGCTCCTCCGCCGACAGCGGGGGGCGACCAGGCAGCAGCCACGACGCTGCCGACGGCACTGTGCGCTCCTCGATGTGGGGCGCTGGCGTGTGGAGGGAAGGCGGGAAAAGGGCTGCCTGCGCCTCCGCGATAGCGTGTCCGGCTTCCCGCACGCGTTTCTCGCCACACAATCGTCGCAGCTGTGCAACGAGCTCGGCGCACAGCTGCGCCTCTGCCGCTGTCCATGCGTGCCCGACACCGGTAGACGATGCGGCACCGATGCAGTCAGCGAACAGAGAACAAAGGGGAGACGTAGCAGACCTCGGCAAGTCCAGCTCGGCCACCATCCACGCCACAACGGTGCCGACCTCGTGAGGCAGCGCACATTGACGCGCCATCACTCTCAGCAGCTCGTGTATGCTTGGGGTCAGAGCGGCAGCGCAAGCATTCCAAGGGAGAAGGGGGACTTGACTGGTCAGCAGCATCCACGCCTGCACCGTGGTTCGCCATGGCGCACAACGGGCTACGCATAGCATGACGGAGTTTAGCACATTCGCAGAGAGGTACGCGTCGCGCAGCTCCATCAGCTTCATTGAATCTGCCGACAAGAGGCTTTGCACGTCTGTTGGGGCGGCCAACACGCGCAGGAACGCGTCCAGCGCCTCCTCCCACGCATCACAGTCGATGAGGCGATCGAGAGCGTCCCGTGAGTAGAGCTCGAACACCACGCTGCCCCTGCTGGCGGCAGCCTGCTCCGCGCGGCGATGCTGACAGAGGGCAGCACGCTGATCGGCGCGGCGCTGTGCGGCACCCTGGGCGGCCTGCAGCCACGACAGCTGAGTGGGCATGTCCACCACCGTCTGCAGGCCAGGCTCTGTGCCCTCCTTCCCCGCTGCCTCTCCCCGTTGCCATAGCTCAAACTCCTCCACCCACTCCAGCGCCGCAGAGTGGTTGCCAGAGTCGGCGAGCGAAACCGCCACCTGCACGGCAGTAGCAGCAACATCTATGCTGGACGGCCCAGTGGGCGCACTGCCAGGTCTCAGGAGGAGACACTGCCGCACCGCTGCAAGCAGTATTGTGGAGAGTGGCCCTGTAGCGAGCACGAGGCGTAGAAACGACGGCGCCACCGCTATGTTTTGCTCCGCCGCCTGATGCAGCAGCCGTTGCCCCAACGTCGCCACTGCCGGCATGGCATCTATGGCACAGGCGCCGGCCACTGTGTAGAGCCGCAGCAACGTCTCTGACCACGCCATCACTGCCGCTCCACTCGTTGAGGTGAGGGGGAGCAGATACGCCACGCTGCGCAGCACCTCTGAAACGGCACCGCTGTCAACGCTCGAGCAAGCGGCTTTCGTTGCCGGCTGCCGTGATGACTCGCCGCTACAGTTGAGTGCGGCACAGATGAGGCGCGGCGCGGCGCATTGCACGTAATCAGGAAGGCGCGCCGCGAGTTGAGCATCCGTCCTGTGCAGCGTTGCGACGTCGAGTGAGGGCTGTGTGCCACGGTGGTGATGCGCCTCGTCGTATCGGAGAACATAGTCGACTGCGGCCGCAATCACTTGACTTGCGTCCACTGCTCGATGGGTGTGTTCCAGGGCCAAACCAGCGTAGAGAGCAAGAATCACAGTTGCCTCGCGTCTCCGGACCTCACTGCCGTCGCGATCTGCCTCCTCTTCTGCTAGTGCGGCCGCGGCCCACAACTCCGCCAGCTGCATCCCCTGCTCGCGCCGGCGCCACCGCCTCGCATAGTCGTAGACGCGCAGCCCGGTGTGAGACCACGTTGTGTGCGACACACGGACCTCTGATGCACCACTGCTATCCAGCACCGCGTGCGCCTCCGTCACGAGTCCGTGGGCCAAGAGGAGAGAGACGAGGCTGTCGTGCAGGGACGCGGGCAGAGGCGCTTCTCGAGCGGCACCGCACAACTCGCCCTGCCAGTACTCCCATGCGGCTGTCGCACGATGGGCCGTAACGAGGTTCTGCAGCGCCGCCACTTTGGCGCCGTTCTTGCAGCGCTGCAGGATGTGCCGCTCTTGCGTCGACAGTGGCTGAGGGCAGCGCTCGAGCAGCCGAGCGAGGACACCCCACTCCTCACGCTGCAGCAAGATGGGGACGGCTTGCTCCCGCAGCGCCTCCAATGAAGCCCCCCAGCACCACTGCAGTTGAGCGCTCAGCAGCGTCAACGCCTCCGCAGAACCTGGAAGTCGCTCAACAAGCGAAACAGTGCGGCGGAGCGCAGGCCGCAGCGAACCCAAGGAAACACCACGTCGCAGCTGGTGACAGGTGTACCATACAGCGAGGCACACGAACTGGGTGGAGGAGTAGGAAAGCGGGGAGGAGCGCAGAGCAGCCTCGCTGGCAGCGCACACAGCTTCGCACATCTCCTCAGGTGTCCCCAGGGCATCGAGCGGTTCCAGAAAGCTGAGCAACAGCTCATCCACTATCTCACTAATGCTGGCGGCCTCATCGCGCATCACTAGCGTGACGCAGCGCTCTGCCGAAGGCACATTGATGTGCGCGCTGACGGTGCGGAGCAAGATAAACAGCGCATCGGGCTTGTCTGCGAAACCGGTGAGAAGAGCTCCGTGTATGGGATGATGGCCGGGGCAGCGCAACTGTCGCGCCAACCCGGCACTCAGTGTGCCCTCAGCCTTCGCCAGCTGCGCCGGCTGCAGGGCAGCGTGACGCAGATAATGCAACGCGGATGACGTGTAGACAACGTACCACGCTACACTGGCAGGCTTCGCGACATCTCCGCCGGCGGCACTCTGCGCCACGTGCCGCCACAAAGCAAGGGTACGCGGTGTTGCACCGCCCCGCTGCTGCCGCACTTGCAGGTGGGGGTGCGGCAGCAGCTGCACGAGCCCGTCGGCGCACCCGTCAACGGACACCAACGCGTGTGGGCAATACTGGCTCAGAACCAGCACCACATTCGCCCATCCCTCATAGTACGGAGAAGCCTCTGCCGCCGCTGAGCTCAACACTCCGGACACGCGCACGGCATCTAGCAAGCTCCTAACCTGCGCGGTCGTCACATGGCACTCCGCCAGCAACTGCGCTGCCGCACGCGTGGAGATTGCCACACGCCTGCGCAGCTCTGCCAGTTTCGCGTTTGTGGAAGTGCTGGCCGCCCACCACCAGCGAGCCCCGCCGGCGGGGGCTGCGGTGTGACGTGCCACACGCAACAGCTCTGTCACGGCCTCCAGCAATGGCGCATCTTGCTTGCCCGCGGCAGCAGTGTCTAAAGCCATCTCCCACGGAACAAGCTGCTGTGGCTCTGCTAGGCTTGATGTTTCAGCGTGCTGCACCGCCACGGCGAATGCGCGCACATAGCTGATGAGAAGTGGGGCGGAGATCTGGGAAAGGCTTGTCCGCAGTGTTTCTGCAGAGCGCCAGTCTCCGGTTACGCCGAACGCCGCCATGAACAGAGTGGCCTCCTCCTCGCTGCACCGGAGTCGTGAAACACCACCGAGAAGAGCAGTAGCGGCCGTCCATCGACGAAACAAGGCCGATATCGTCTGGTGTTTGTTTGCCTTCCCAAGGGCTTGCAGTGCCGCCTCGCGGTGTCGCGGACGCCACACCACGTGCTGCGTGGCGTCGGCCAGCATGAGTGGTACGAGCTCCTCCAGCACTACCCGATCAAGGGACGTGCCCGAAGTCTCCAAGTTAAATGTCGGTTTGGCGAGCAGCAGGTCCGCCGCCGTGTGGTAGAGGGCTGTTGTCGAGAGAGTGCTGGTTGCCACTTGTTTCGTGAGTTGCACGCTGGTTTGCCATCCTCCGCCGCGCAGTGCAGCCAGGAGAACCAGCTGGTACGTTTCTGCGAGAGGAACACAGTGACTGTGCAGGGAGCCTACGAGAAGGCGAATGGCGTGCTCCCACTCGCCACGCTGCGCCGCGCGTGCGATTACTTGATGCACCTCAAACGGTGACGGCGGTGCGGACGATGCGCCATTCACCACAGGTGACAGCGATGCAACGGTGTCAGTAAAGAGCCTGGCCGAGGTAAAACACGAAGACGAGCCTCCGACGGAAGCGGTGAGGGGCGAGCTGGCAACGTACATGCGGAGCCGCACCGGAAAGCTGTCGATCCCCCTTGTGCCAACGGGACGACCTCGCAGGGAGCTATACGGCGGTGCCACGCGTCGCTGCATCGAGTACGCGATAACGTGAGGAGGGCTCGGCATCGGCGCTGAGAGCAGTCGAGAGAGGTAGTCTCGGTTTCAGAGTAAGTAACACCGCGCGTGAGTATGGTGTGTACACGTGTGCCGGTGCCGGCTTTACATGCCACTTCTACTTGTACACCTCAGCTGGCGTTGGTGCGCACAGCCACAGCAATACGCAAAAACCGGATGTGCTCCCTCCACAAAAACAAAAAACAAAAATATATTAACGATTAGTGTGAGCTTAGATAACGATGTAGCAGAGAGGCGCGTAGTCTCACTCGTGGAGCTGTGAGCCGGCTGCAGCGCCTGGCTGCCTTCCGTGGTGATGGGTGCGCGTGAGGACACAGACACGCACGCAAACACAGAGAGAGAGAGGGAGATGCAAGAAGACCAAGGAGTGAGTTGAAAAGCACAACGCCCCGAGACGCGCACAGAACAGAATGCCAAAGGCTACGTACGCTCAGATTATCCAAGCCGGCACCTCTGGCCCCATCCTTCCCCTGTGCAGTGGGTGGTGGTGATGGGGTGGTGGTGTGTGTGCGTGGGGGGGGCGGAAGTCAAGTAATGAGAGACAAGCAGAGGCAATTCGAGCCGAGGCTGTCTCAAGAGTGAAGCGATGAGGTCGTCGCGGCTGCGCTGTGATAGCAGAGGGAGATAGGGGATAGTGAAGGATGCTTGTGGCACTGCCCCTGCATGGCATGCACGGCTCCTTTCGTGGATGAAGGAGGGGATGTGGGTGGGGGGGGTGATGGTGGTGGTAGTGGTGGGGAGGGGCCTAGGGGAGTGTTGCTGAGAAGTTGCAGGGCTGACTAAGAGGTGAGACGAAGGGAGTGGAGTGGGGGAGGAAGAGGCGTAAGTACTCATCGGGAGCTTGAACGTGAAGAGAGTGAGTGAGGTGAGCTTTACAGTGTTTCACTGCATGCCGCGGTTCGCAGCTGTGTCTGCCCTTTTCCCTCCTCTTCTCACCAACACACACGGGATCGTTTCTTCACAACAATGCGAGCAGACGATCCGTTGAAGAGGAGAGCGGCACGAATTCCTTGCCAGAGCGCCCGTTGTTTCCCACCGGTACGCAAAACATGCTCGTCTTGTGTGGTCAGGCTGCTTGCCTTGTTACTTTCTCTTTTTCGACCAGCGCTCCGCAGTTCTGCTGTAGCTACAGCACAATTTCCTCAACCTCTTCGCTCTGTGCTGCGGCTTGCGCCGCCGTGGTGCTCTCCGCGGCAGGAGGGTTGCTGGGCTCCATGACAAAATCGCGCAAACGCGTGCGCTCCGCGTCCAGCATCGCCTCGGCCAGCTGCCGAAGCTCATTGCGAATGGAGCTGAGCTCGCGCACGTGCGTGTCGAGCTGCTGCATCTTTGTTTCCACCTCGTCTCTCTCGAGGCGAAGGGCTTCCATGACTGGAGTCAACGTCTCGCGACGGTACAGCAAGAGGTCCAGCAGCAGGGCGCGGTAGTCCTCAGAGGTCGGCGCGACCGGTGCGGCGGTCGAAGTCGCCGACGTCGTCTTGTTTGCGTCGGTCTCCGTCAAAGGTGGACAGTGGCTAGGGTTGTAGCCAACGGCACGCGACACGGTCGTCACCCTCCTCCACGTGGACACCCACGCACCGGCTGGGGTCAAACAACGCCGCATGACTTACGAGAAGAGTGTTTGGAGGGAAGGAAGGGGGGGGGGAGGGGCGGCGGTCAAGTTAGAGGAGGGTGTGCGGAGGAGAGAAAGTGGACACACACAGACAGAAACGCATATGGCTGGGGCTGCAATGACAACGGCACTGAGATAGCTGTTGTAGCGGCAGGGTGGAGTGCGAGGGGGAGGGATAGGGAAGGGAAGAGGGGCTATGGCGGGCCCTCCCCCGCTGCTCCGACAATGCCGAGCGCGCAGAGTTCTCCTACACGTGCTTAGCGGCATGAGCTCCTCAAGGCACGCGGACGCCCTTCAACAGGAAGAAAAGTAAAGACAGGGGCAACATCGGTTCCCCCCACTGCATCCTTTTCGACCGTTGTGTGGTCGTAGAGAAACAGGCGTTTGTGTGAGTACAACCAACGACTTGTACACCGAGCAGACAACACTGCGAGCGTCTCCGGTTTTCTCTCAGTCCGACACTCCCCCGCTCTTTGTTAATGTGCGCGCTTGCGTGTCCCCCCTCCCTCTCCCTCTGCATGTGCGTCGAGTCGGCACCGTCAGAGTAGCACGTCGTGAGGGTTGCAAGATGTGCGCACCAGTGGCAAATACCGGCAAGAGTGAAAGAGGGCATGGTGCGTTTTTGGCCGTGACAAGCGTCACACCTTTGCGCCGCGCGTCGCTTCCTCTCTTCCTCCCCGGCGGGTCTACTCGGAAGAGGGCGGTGACACCTCGTACGTGTACACCCTGTACATGTCACTCTCACCCAGAAAACGGTAGGTGACATTGGTGCCCCAGGCGAAGGTGTGCGTGGCATTCCTCGTGGTGTAGTAAAGGCGCAAGTAGGGAATTTCCCACGTGATCTGCACAAACACGCGATACACGCGCGTGCCAGCACCGCCCTCGACACACCTACTCACCTCGCAGAGCATCCGTTCAATGTCATCTTCCATATTCTGGTTCGCCTTGTCTGCCTGCAACGCGTCCATGGTGCCCTTGTCCAGCACCACATCGAAGAAAGGACCAAACTGCTCACGCACGCGACTGAGATCGCGGATATCGGCAACCACCCAGTGTACGTCTTCCAGCGGATGGGCTAGACCGTACTTGGCCTGCATACGATCGATGACCACAGCAGAGTAGTCAGTGGCCGCCTGCACGAGTCGGTAGGGCCTCGAGTCTTCCGTCGGATATTTTGCCTCGTAGGTGGCACGGATGTCGGCGCAGAGAGTTGAGTTACCAGTACCAAGATGCAACACCTTCAGCGTGCCGTTGAATGCCCCTGTGCTGCGCTGCACACGATAGACAGCCTCAACGGTCTCAAAGGCCGCCGCGACACACATGGGGTACACGGAGGGAAACCAATCATAGTGCTCCTCCTCCGTGTAGCGCCGGTCCCAGTATTCCTGCTTGCTGTACTCTGCGTTTCTAGTCGGCTCCATCATGACCTCAATCTCAGCCACGTGTTGCCCTGCTGGTGTATCAGTTCGATTGTGTTGGTGGGGTTGTCAAGTAGAGGGAATGAAGAAAGAGTCTTAGATGCCACGCGCGACACAGAAACGGACGCACAGCCCACGGCCCTGTCAGCCGTTTCGCAGAGTCGATTTCGTTCCCGTGCACCCGCGCACACAGGCACGGGGGCACGCGAAGGTGACACAGGCGGTATGGACGGCTGGTGAGCTGTCGAGTGAATCCATGTAGGACGGCAGCAACGCACCTTCCCCTGCTGATTTGCGCGTCCTTCCATTCTAAGGTCGTTTTCTTTTATGTGGCTCTTTGCCAGTTTCGCCCACGTGCGACTTCCTCGTCATCTTAACAGTGCTGCAGCGCAGCCGCTAACGCCATCCGCACCCTTGTCAGAATGAGAGCAAGGGCGAACGAGGAGGGGGACTCGAGTGGAGATCGTGCGAGGGAAACACGGTAAAGCAGACGCTCTCCTAGGAACACATTGAGCGCCCTCCACCGAACTCGTGCCGACACCATGGAGCACGGTGCGCTGTCTCATTTGCCTCTCCAGCCTCCGCCACCGTCTCCAGCAAGAAGAAGGGGGGGGGTCGTCCTTCTTAGCTCACCGCTTGCTGCTTAGACGCTGCTCCACAAACGGTGACAACACCCCCCGCTCCCTTCCCAAGCCCCGCATACGCTCGATCAATCGTGTTTGCCGCACTTCTGCAGCCAGCGCGGAGTGAGAAGGGCGCACGACAACGCGGAGACAGTAGGCGTGTGTGTGCGTGTGTGTGTGTGGGGGGGGGGCAAATGAGAAGCCGCAGCGTACAAACGAGGGCGGGGGAGGCGGCATGTGAATTAAAGGTACACGTAGAGCGCTGCCGTCGAGATCATCGCTCTACGGAGATCTAGCCGCGCCGACCTCGCTCAAAAATCGAAGTTCTCGGCGTTCATGGCCCACGGAAACTTCTTCTGGATGGTTGCGGAGAAGATCTTGTTGATCGGCACGTCTTGCGCCTTTGCCCAGGAACAGATGATGCGGGGGTCGATGTAGTTGATTTTACTGGTGCCGAGCGACACAGCCTTGTTATCATCCTTGATGCGGATGATGTTCTCCTCGCGGTTGAGTCGTTCCCGGTAGCGCTCGAGAGCCTTGCCGATGTCATTGGGGAAGGATCGTACCACCGGAGGACGCGGAGGCACCAGCGTGGGGACTTCCTCCTCTTCCTGGGTCAGGATCTCCTTGTTCACCAGGCCTTGAGACTGGGCAATGTGGAAGAGCGTTGCCTCCCCTGACACCACTGACTCAGCTGACGAGGAGGAGCGATCGTCGGAGGAGTAGGACGAAGAATCCGAGTCGGAGCTGTCGTCCCTGCTGGAGTCGTCATCGGAGGACGAGGACGAGCTGCCGGACGACGAGCTGGAACTGCTTTCGACGCGGCGCACCTTCGGTGGCGGAGCCGTCGTTGCAACCGGCGCCACAGCTTTCTTGACGGGGGGCGCCATTGCCTTCATCGGCTTCAGCTTAAGCAGCGCATCCTCGTCAGCTGCCTCAATCGGCCGAGGGCACTGACCAAGCACACCAGCAGCAGCCAGGGTTGCTCGAACGCTGGGCGACATCTTGAGCTTCAGCGCAGATATATCAATTGGGGTCTTCTTTGGCGCCGCGGCCGGTACCGACGGCGGGGCTACTGGAGGACTTTGAGCAGGCTGCATGGCGAACCAACACCGTCTCCCTCAGACTTGCCTTTCACGTACCAGGGAGTGAGGTAGAGACACACAAGCGACGTTGTGCTTGTTCTCTTTGAGCGATGAAGAAAAAAAAGGGTGCAGGAGCTTGCGAAAGGAAACTCTACCTTGTCGACGGTAATCAGGCCACTGTGACGTGATCAAGCAGCGGTGGAGGGGGCGAGGCAGCGATGATGGACAGGGCAGCTGAATGTGGGTGTCGGTGCGCGGGTAAAGACACGTCGGCACACGTCAACAAAAAAACGAGGCATGAAAAAAAAAGAACGTGGTAACAGTATAAAAGATGTTACGCAAGCGCTCCACCCCTCCTCCCACACACCCTTCACACGCATCTACAGGACGAAGAAGAGGGAGGGAGGGGGCGTCGCATGCCCATGACGGATCACAGCGCATGAGATACAGATTGTTTTTTTTTTCATGCCTCAGACTCCACGCATCGACGCCTTTCATCGCAGGCGTCAGGGAGAGCACACAACAAGCACCTTCCTTGCTCTCCACTTCGCGACTTGTTGCGTGTGTTCATGTGTCTGTACTTACGACTTCGAACATCGCTGTGTGAACAGCACATGCGCTCTTCGTTAAATAGCATGTCTGATCGTGTGTGTGTGTGTGTGTATCGCCGCAGGCATTCGCCACAAAAAACAAGAAGGGAAAAATACAGTACAGAGGACATGGGGAAAAAAAGGACAAAAACTGTTGGTAGCTCCGTCGCACCACCCAAGCCTCCCACTCCACGGTTCTAGCAGCGTCTGCTACACGCACACAAGCTTCTACTGCAAGCCACTGCGACGTTACCGTGCCTCATGCCGTACCAGAGGTGCATTCGCTGCGGGAACGGCTTCTCCTTTTACACGATTGCCTTCCGCAGACGTGTTCTACTCGCACACACGTCGAAGTTGCTGTTGGTCCAGGAGAGGTAGGGGGTGCGCCGAGAGCAGGGGGTGCTGTGTGACGCATGTGCGCGCGCGTGTGTGTGTGTGTGTGTGTGTGCTCCACTGTCATGTAAAATACGTCGTTACTTTCTCTGAGCGATGCATAAGACAAGAAAGGCCAGGGGTGCACCCATGTACACACACACACACACCTGTGCTCGAGATCGCGTCCAACGTACGCTCCCTTTTCTACCCATTGCCACACAGGCTGCACGAGGCCACACGTTCAAACGTATCCCTGCAATTCGGCAACGGACAAACATAGACCGCACCATGCCCCCCTCCGTCTATGAAGCTGTACCAGGCGACAACGGAGAACAGAACAGGGCGCTCAAGCCAAACCAAGGTGCGATTGGAGTGTTGGAAAGGAGGTTAGTTGGCGAAGAACAGAGACGCAGGCGACTCCGTGTCGTGAAACACAGCACTCCCGGGGGCGCCCAGGCATCGGCGCCTCCGTCTTCTCTTACGACTCTCTCTATCCGTCTCCGCCGTCTTGCTTGACAGTCCCCCGCACAGCTAGGGATGAACAGAACACTTGAAGGTATAAGCGAATAAACGAGAAAGAGTACACAGAAACACACACACACACAGAGCCTCAGATCATAAAAAGCATAAAAGGAAAAAAAAATGGAATATACATATAGGTATAAACCAAAGATGTGTGTGTGTGTGTGTAAGTGTGTGTGTGTGTGGAGGGGAGGAGGAGGAGGTCATAAAGGTGACAGGAGAACCGCAGGAGCCTTTTCTGTTTCGCTGCGGAGGGAACCGTGAAAAAACAAAGCGGAAAGGGAAGATACAGGAGGGACTTGGGCGGTGGGACTCTCCCCTGCGCATGACGACAACGGAGGCAGAGATCATGCGCACAGGAGAAAAAAGAGAAAGGTGACCAAGCAAAACAAACAAACGAACAAAGATGCATTTGAGAAATGACCAGTACCGTACAGACAACATCATCAACAATAAAAGTGATGGTTGTGCTCTATATGGGCACGGGAAACAGAATGAACGCTGGCTTGAGAATACGGTCTCACGGTGCGCACATGCATGCACGCTCTGCTACACACACACACACACACACACACACACACACACACACACCGCCACGCAATACACCTCTGCAGCCCCAACGTGAGCCTGTACTTTCATGCACCCCGACTTCGGTGTGTGAAGCAACAGAAGCAAACTGTGCTTTGATGGCGTGGCTTTCGTCGTAAAATCGACACACACCATAAACAGAGTTACATGAACACTTGCAGCAGTCTCACGGTCGCTTACTACTCCGCCTCTGAAGACTGCTCCCGTGAAGCGCTCACGTCCGCCCCCTGGGACGGGAAGCTGCTAGAGGTGTGGCACGTGGAGAAGCCGCTCATCTGACGCAGCATAAGCGAGGCGTACGGGTTCGTTGTGTGGCAACGAGCCGCCTTCTCGGCGACGCTGTCCTGGATACGTGCCTGACGCTCTGCCTCCAGTTTCTTGCGGCGCTTCGCCACCACGTTCTGGCGCGCCTCGTTGCGCTTGTGCATTTTTTGCTGCATCTTCTCTCGGTCCTCCGCATTCTTCTGCACGCGCACACATGCGAGACGTTCACGAATCAGCTCACGCTCGACGTGCATCAGCTGCTTGTTTTCCTGGATGACGAAGGCGCGCTCCTGCGTGTCAATGCGGTGAGCCTCGCGCTCGTTGATCTCATCGATCATGATCACCTCGCTCTGCGTCAGCGGGCGACTCTCCACAATGCTCGCGCTATAGATTTTCGCGGCACTATACGGCTGGTCGACGGTGGGTCTGGCGCCGACGGATGTGTTCCTCGAGTAGCGCCCGGGCGACTTTGCCGACCCGACAGAGCGCACCGACGCGCCGTAGAAATGGCCTGCGCGTGGGGGGCTGCGGCGACGGCCATCACTATCGTATCCCGACGTCACCGTCTTTCGGCGCTCTTGTTCGAGCAGACGCTGATGCTGAGCCTCGAACTGGCGCTGCATCTGCGCTTCTTCATCCAACAGCTTCGGCGGCGGGGCGGCCGCCTGCGCCGCTGCGGCGGGTCGCGCAGGAGCCTCTTCTGCTGCTTGCGCCTTGCGCTTGGCCGCGGGGACGGACACGGGATCCTCCAAGTCATATTTGATGCTTTCCTTGTAGGCCGGTTTCAGCTGCGCCATACGGGCACAGCGGCGCTTCTCGTAACTTTGGTAGCGCAGCTCCGCCACCTCGTCCGACACGCCGGCGCCTTGGAAGTGCTTCCTGTCGTACCGGGCCAGCTCGCTAGGGTTCACGCCGCACTCCTTACAGAGCATCACGCTGCGCGGCGTGTTCACACCCTCCGGGACGGGAGGGTGACGCTCCACGTTGCCAATGTTAACCTTGTACATGGGCTTCTTCTTACGCGGCGCTGCCGGCTTTTCCAACGTCTCTGCCGCCTTCGTCTCCTTTGCGTGATTCGAACGCTTCTTCTTGGCCTTGTGGAGGTCGTGAGGACGCGCTGTTGTGGCAGCTTCGGCAGGGATCGCCCCGACGTGCGACCCGTCTCCTTCAGCCTCGTCTTGTGCATCCTCCTCCTCTGAATCGGGATTCTTGGCATAATGATCGGTAGACACATCGGTCAGTCGGCACAGAGCACGAGGCCTCGCTTCGTTGTGCTCTTCCTCTTCGTTCCCCTTCGGGTAGGCCGCCTCTTCGGACGACGACTCACAGGATGGTGCCGCCGCCGTTTTCCATTTCGGCTCCAGGGAGAACTGCTCTTGCGGTTGGTTCGACGGCGACTCGTTGACCATTGAATGCGCCTCGTTGCGCGAGGGCCCCCGCTCTACAATCAGTTCTGTAGAGCGCATAGTGTCCTTGTGTGTGTGTGTGTGTGTGTGTGTGTATGTATAGGTGACGTTAAGTTTTCTCTTCTGGGAGATGATGAGGGAATATAATGGAAATGCGCGCGAAATGGAAATAAAACGCGAAATGAAAGGATGGATTGTGCAGTCCTGCGTGTAGTACTTCAGGCGCTGCCCTTATCCACTGCCACCCAAGCAGCTACGAGGTCGAGAAGCTTGTAAAGACGCAAGGAACAGAGAAAAAGAACGTGATGAACGCTCGCGAGGCGTCTTGTGATATATATATATATATATATGTATATATAAATATCAATATAAATATAACTAAAACACAGCAAAGGTACAGTAGCGAAGCGAGCTAAAAGTGCTGGAGAGATCCAGAAACGAGCCGAAAAGGGAGGAAAGGGAAAACAAAAACGAGATAACGCAGTTGGCCAGTGCGATGCTTGTCTAGGTTGCTGTCGTTCGATCACTATTTGCTGTAGTGCAGACGTTTCTTTTTTTTTTTTTGTCGTCTACGCGAGACTAGAAAGAAACGGTTAGCGAATGAGGTAGCGAAACAGGTGCGGTGCTGCTGTCTGGAGGAGATAGGAGAGGGAGGGAGGGAAGGGGGAGGGGGGTGATTGATAGGATGCTTCAGGACGATATCAACGCGCCCAATCGGAAAGAGAGACTCGACAAGCGTGAGAGCGTGTGTGAGAGAGAGAGGCAGGAGCAGAGAATAGGGGGCAGACTCGATGAGGTGAGATGAGACCGATCATAGCTGAGCTAGAGAGGAGGCAACATATCTCGCAAATTCTGGGGAAAACAGGCAGGCTCCAAGAGTTGTTGCCCTGTGTAGAGCGCAAAACACACACACACACACACACACACACGCACAAGGCAATATCGCATCATAACATATGCACTTTCGAATGTCGTTCGCCTCCCTTGACAGCTTCGAGTGTCATACTCCACACCAGGCGACACCGCGTACACCACACTTAGCTTCGGTGCACGTCTGTTGTGCGTTCGTTTGCTTGTTCCCTGTAATCGCACTGTGATTCATACAAAAGAGCCGTTTTGCGGCTACATCGGGGTGCCATGCTTCATTGAGAAGTACCCATCGACACACCCCGTTCGTCACCGACGGACGACAGCCACCACAGCTGCAGCACAGAGCAACTTCTTCTCTGAGCGAACCCACACGCGCACAATGTTGTTCAGCTTTTTGTGGAGCTGCTCGTGGCTGCGTCCGCCGGCTTCTGCACCGCTGCGATCGCCTCCGACACAGCGTCGACGCTGACCGCGGTCACGCGCGAGAAACCCCACCGCCTCAGTGCAGTGCAAGCGTTCACAGCACGCTGGGCCTCCGAGGCCACTACAAACATCTCTGCCCTTTCCTTGTTCGATGGCAGAATGGGACACGCCGCACCCGACAAGATATCGTGAGGATGTAGCGCTACTATCGCAGGGGACAGAAGTGGCCGCAGCCGCCTCTCTGGCTCGCTGCGCACGTCAATCACGAGGGCACCAGAGGAGGTACTGTCGATAGAGAGCAGTGCTTTCTTCATATCCGCTGATGTCACTGTCTGCTGAAACGACGAGTAGGCATCCAGACTACATCTCGGGTCTAGTGATGCGTACCCTTTCGCTACGTACGGCGCGCCATACCGCTTGTTGAGGTTTGACACCTTCCACGCAGTTTTCGGAATCCACTGTGCCATGGCTGCCAGCGAGTATGTCCTTGCGCGCGTGTGTGCGTCGGGGAGGAGTGGCGGGATCGATACCAGCGACGGCAGTCAAAAGAAGGCCGAAGGGCCAGAAGCGTCGCCCACATATGGGGTAGGGCGTCGGAAACGGAGCAAAGCGAATAGAGCGAGCGATGAGGAGAGGAGGCCAAAGATTAAGGGGGAACATAAGAGACGTTGCGCTGCGTGACACGCACGTTCTGCCTGTCGCCCCGAACACAGCGCATCTCCGTGCACTCACCACCGTCTGGTCAAGAAAGAAGCGGCAAAGCGACAGAGGCGCGAGCCAACGGAACGATGCAGGGTCTTCCGCCCCACACAACCGCACACATGACGCGAGTGTGCCATGCACACCGTGAAGCGTGTTGCGGGCCTCAAAGAGTGCTACTCACACACCGACACACAAACTCATATGGTAACCGCATCGCGAGATAGACATGGAAACAAGAGGGCTGTACGGAGATTCAGCTCTATCGCCATCACCTCATTTGGTCTCTGCTACGTTTCTTTTTCTATATATATAAGCACTTTCTTCCGCCGTCACACCTCACGCTAGCGGCTTCTGGCGTGTGGCAGGTGTTACAATGCAGTGCATGGAAAGCGTAACAAAGCAGCTCCATATATATATATATATATATACATACATATATATATATATACATATATACATATATATATATGTATTCTCCGGCATGCCTCTTGTCCAGCCGTTAAGCTATGTTAGAGACATCATGCAGTGGTCGGGTTACGGTGCACTGCACTGGTCTTCGAGGTAACGACTTTACATCCCAGTATGTCACATGAGGCCTCGGAAACAAGGTCGGAATTCGAGACAAGGTTAGCACAAAAACGGGTGGAGGGTAAAGCAAAAAAAAAAAAATAGAGAGAGCAATAGAACGAAAGAGATGACGAGAAGCAAGAAGACGCATCTTCTGGCGGGAAGCAAAGCCTTCGAGCGTGGCTTGTCATGAAGGCAGGGAAAACAGAGAAGGGCGACGCAGTCGCTGCCGAACGCGAGCAAGCGAGATAGTCTGTGAGGGAATGGGGAGAAGGGTGGGGTGGCATCAGCAACTGACGAAAGAGAGGAGAACGCAACATAAGAAGACACAGGACGCAAGAAGCAACACAGAAGAACAGAGAATACCCGAGCCGAGCAGGCGCCTTCCACGAGGGAGTGAAGAAGCCTTGGTTTGGAGGGGTTAGAGGAGGTGTACTCTTTACCACATTGACTTCAGCGGCTTCGCAGCACGCATGACTTCATAGCAGACGAGGGGCGCCTTTCGGTGTCCTCTCCCCTTCATTGGCATCTTTTCAATGCTGAGGTGCAAAACGCCTGCGTGTTTCTCCATCTTCAGACCTAGGACCACACGTTTACACTCGGTCTTCTCTTTCTCTCGCTTGCCTCAAATTCCAGAAAGACATGAATTAAATCGCGGTATAAACGAGACGAGCAGTAAGAAAAACAAAAAGAACACTTCAGTCGTGCTCGTGTGCATCTCTTTCACGTTGCTGTTTGAGCACCGACTGCTCCGGTGTTTCTGTCTGACACTGCTTCGTTCCGGAACAGATCTATAACAACAGTAGCAAGCGATAACAAAAAGAGCAAAATGGGGAGGGACTGAGGAGAGCAACGGTATGGGACTGGCATGCGGCAGGAGTGAGGTACGACGTTGTGCTTGTCTCATCTCAAACCTTTCCCGTCGCCCGGTGCCTTGCTCAACTCTTCCACCGCCGATAAATAGGAGGAGAGTACACCATCTGTGCGAAAAGCAAAAAGAAGAGGAAGCAAGCACAGAGAACGAAGACAAACAAGCAAGCAAAACAAAACAAAACAACACAAAACAAGTACGCGAGACAACCGTGTGACGTCAAGAAGAAAAAACAAAAGGGAGGGAGCAGGGAGGGGATGGAGTGGTAGAGTTGATACAGAAAACAAGAACACAAAAACAAGAGATACGAAAAATGCTTACCGAGTTATGCTCTCCGTGATTCGTTAGCAGGAGATAAACGCTCGCTATTTCTTATTTCTTTTCCCTCACTGCTGGTTTCCATCGTTTGCCGAGCGCCGAAGAGAGGGAGGGGCATGAAGAGAGGTAGATGATGGAGAGGGACTGAACATAAAGCAGTGAATTTGTTACTTGTGGACTGCAGTCAACTTTTCTCAACCACCGTTCCTTTGTGTCTATTTGGGAGATGGAGGAGGGGGGGGGCCAAGCCCTTTTTCTTTGGCTTATGACAACAGCAGACCCTGATGACGATAAGCGCCTCGCCACGGTATGCGTGTTCGTTACCCACTCTGCGGGCAAGTCAAGCAGCCCCCGTAGCCCCTTCCAAGTACACAACCACCTCTGGTGGTGACAGGGTCAAGTGCCTACAACGTGCGGGAGGTCACAGCGACGTACCGCTGCCGATGTCGGCGGTCAGGTCGTGGATGGCGCTGCGTCGGTGCGACCTGCGACAGTGCACACGCTTGCACCATCCGTATGATAGGCGAAGTGCCGACGTGACTCGAGCGTATCCCACCCGGCCCTCGCACTGCCTACTGGTGTGGGTGGGCGAGGAGTGTTTGAGGGCAGGGGCCGTGCCCTCAGCTGACCGAGCCGGTGCATTGGTGTGATGCGTGTCTAGCGCGGCTTCGCACCACGCGATGGGGCCTGTGGCAGTGTGGGTGGAGTTTAGCACACGCTCTATGGCAGAGTGGACATGTTGTGAAAAAAAGAGTGACAACAGCAGAGCACGAGATAAACAAGAGACATAAAAGAGATATAGAGGCCAACAGAACAAAAGGAAAATCGTTGAAAAGACACGCAGAACAAAACAAGGAGAGAAGAGAGGTAGAGCAAGCCTCTCAGGGAAGCGGGGCTTGATGAAGAGCACAACAGCGCAGCGAGGGGAGAAAACAAAAACTGCAAATAATAATCAGAACAATCGTCGGCAACCTGTGGAGAAAAGAAGGAAACAAAGGAAACAACAGTGTCAAAAAAAGAGAGATGCGGTGAAGGGGCTACGCACATGTGTGCACCACTTCTACCCTTGTGCCTGGTCTCTCCTTTGACTTGAATCGAGTTCATAGTGGGCCCGCGTCCTTGAGCGAGGAGAAAGATGGCAGCACTGCCGCCCGAGAAACGCAAACAAACAAGTACGGAGAAAAGGCGGCAAAGAGCGGGAAAACGATAGCGCCATCTTTGTCCACGGAGAACGAAAAGAAATAGAAAATCAAAGGGAAGATACAATAAAGAAATGTGTAGGACGAGGGCTGTACGTTCCATCGAGGGTCGAGCAAAGACGAAGCTGTGACGGGGAGTAGGACAAAAACACAAGCGCTTGGCTCCCTTTTTTTCTCCATGCTGCCAAAGACCGCGAGGGAGGGAAAGAGAAGGAGTGGCTCGACTTTGATCCCACTGTCATCCCTGACCTACCAGCAAGGCTTCCCCACGCCGGCTTCAAGGTATTACGTGAAGAAACAAACAAAAAGAACGCCTTCTTCTCGATTTCATTGGCTCCCTGTCAAAGTGGATGTCCTCCATCCTTCTTTTTTTTTGCTGTGTTGCGACTGGTATGGCTGGCAGTCACATGTGCGCGCCTACACACGCACGTGTGACAGGCACACGCGAACACACACGCATGCGCCATATCCACTAACAGGCCAAGGCACAAAAAAGAGATGCCATAGACAGGAAAGTAAATCAACGGAAACGATAGTAAAATCGCCAATTTTTTCCGGCAGAGATACAGCGTGTCATGCATTGACTTTGTCTCACGCCTATGGACGTGCACTAACCAGACAGGAGTGCGAGAGCAGGCAAACTTTGCGCGTGGGGGTGAGAGGAAGCCAAAGAGTCAAGGGTGTAGTGGAGGTAGAAGGCATTGCACTGAGAAGAGAGAAGCAACGACAGAAAACACATACACACATCACATATAGAGGTGGAAACGCGATCAACAATACAAGTCGTACGAAAAAGTTCTTTGCCTGCAACTGGTAGAAAACAAAGGAGGAGGGAGCGCAAGAGGATGAGACGCCCCAGAGGCCGCAAGCTCGTCCTCTCTCCCGCTCGTCTTCAGCGACGCGTCTGCCTTTTCTCTTTACCACGAGGGAGCGTGCGCCCACAAACACGCACAGCATATGAACAGCAATGTGCCTCTTTGTGTAGTTGCTGTTGGCGGATGTGGTGTGAGCGGTGCAATGCGTAAATTTCTCCTAATTGGTGCCCTTAGGGGTGAGCAGAGCGAGGAGCTTCGGACTCACGGTGACACTGCGAGTCGAGTCGCTGCCGCTCAGCGCGATTCCAAGCTTCTGCAATGCCTCGCTCTGGGATGGCAACAAGGCGCACTTGGCCCTGGCCAGCGTCTTGAGTGCCTCCACATCTCCCGCCTCGAGCAGCGCCGCGACAAGGGAAAGAGCAGCCACAGAACGCACGTAGCGCAGCGTGTTCTCGCTGAGAATGATGTCACGGTAGAGCTCCGCAGAGCTCTTCGGCCTAGTCCTCTCCTGCAGCGTCTTCACGATGGAGAGTGTTTCAGCATCCTGCAGAAACCTTGTCAGCTGGCGACACACGTGAATGTGGCCGCAGTCCTTGGTCCACTTACAAAGCCCATCCATGCTGAGGCGGCATACATGCTTCTTCCAGGAGACGACGTACACGCTATTCACGCAGGGCAGCGTCTCCAGCCCCACTGTGAGGCTGAGGTTGAGCAAGGAGAGGTTGATGAGGTAGGGCTTCTCACCGTCCTGGGGGAACTTGGAGGCATCGTCGAGGCTCAGTGCGTAGCAACGACCCGATACATGAGGAGCGCAGTTGGCGCCGAGCATCTCCTGCGAGTAGTAGCAGTTGTGCAATGCGCAGCACAGCGACTCCGATGTGGCGCGGCACTGCATCAGGTACGCGCTGGAGACGTGAAAGCAACGGCACCGGGAGCCCTCTGCGCAGCCAAGGCCTTGCGCGTGAAGGAGACACACAGAGCTTTTGCACGGGCGAGTGCTGCTGGACATCACATTGTTATCGTACAGACTGATGCCCATTGTCGGCTCGTGCAAGCACGACAGCGGTACGGGAATTCGCTGCAATGACGGGTGGAGTTGGTCGACGAGAGCGAAGCCCCAGACGTTGACGTCGTGGTGCGGGCGCTGCTTGACGGTGCTGGAGGCGGCGCTGCGGCTCAGAAGCGACGGCGTCTCACCCCCGGAACAGCAAGACTGCGTTGAGAGGGAGTTCCCGCTGCCAGAGTGCGCGAGCTTCGCTTTCGGTGTGGCACAAACCGAGGCGGCATCAGCCACGACTGCCATTGGCGCCGCACTGTTGGCCGGATCCATAGCAAAGTACATTGGTGTGGCTGAGTGACCAAAGTGCGCGTTGACTGGGTACGGTGCATTTCCAGCGACCATCATCATCACTGGCGCAGCGCCGTAGCCGCTAAACATGTTCCCGTAGCCTGGAGCGGGACAGGGAACTGCACTGTGCGGCAGGTACGACTGCGGGTAGAGCACGGCCATTGGCATGGCGCCCATCCGCTGTTGCATTCTGTGCGATAGAAACTTCTGTGAAAGCAGTAGTCGTGGTGTGGGTGTTGGTTGACCTTTTTTTTCGGAAGCGGACGGTTGTCAGATACCTAGCAAGCAGTGCCTCGAGACAACTGCATGACGGAAGACAAGGGTGAACGAAACCACCGTTGCATGATAGCAGACAGCCAGGCAGGAAGAGAGAGACGTGGTCAGCAGAGAGATGAGATTTATTTGATGAAGGAGCGGTGGGAACACACGCACGAATGTTTTTGGATGCATCTTGCTGGCGCGCTCGCATGACTGTCGGCAGCGCACGAGGACACGCGTGGAAAGGCAAGTTCACTGCTGGTGCCAGAGGGTGATATGGTAGCGGATGCGAAGGAGAGAACAGCGCAAAACTGTGAAGACAACAGATCGGTGCTTCCTTGCCGCGTTTGATGGCGGTTACTGCGACCTGTTGATCGCTTCGCGCGAGAAACAAAAAACGGGCACACGCCACCTTTCGATAACAGCGCTCCGTCCCCTTCACGGTTCACGTAGCGCTGGGGCGGGCCTCACCGCCCTCCGATAGGGTACGCAACCCCGCCTCTATTACATGAAACCGATGCACGATCATGTCTGCTTGCACGACTACCTCCTCCGTCTTCCTAGTGGTCAGCTCCTGTTTGCGGAGGACGTCGTACTGCAAGAGGACGGCAGATGCCATCGCCGTCACAAAGCCGCCGATGAGAAAGCCTGCAGCTCGGGGGCCCATAACGGTAAAACCTTAGCTATGCACAACACACACCTCCTGATGTGGGGCTCTTCCAGCTTTGTGAATGTGTATATGATATAGCCGGCGAGGAATACTAGCAAACTGGCGCGCAATGGCGTCTCTACCGAGACGGTAAATAGGCAGAATAGATAGCATGGAACCGCAGTAAGGCAGGCAATGGTGGCGGCATCATTCACAGGAAAAAGAGGATAAGAGTGAAATAGCAAAGCACCGTTGGGTAGCATGAGGGCCGCAGAGCTGATGCAGAGGAGGTCACACACTGAGTCGATAGGGTTTTGTCGCGGGAGGCCTAGACAACAAGTCCACCGCACGCGACAGCAATACGGACCGCGCACCCCTTGACGGCTCCGCAATATCTGCACCTTTGCAAGAGTGCGGGTGTCGTGCGACGCTGTAAGCTTTCTCATCAACGTTTGTCGCAGGCTGGCGTCAGGTGCGCACGGCAGAAAGGCGCGAAGAAAGGAGCGCGCGCAGTTTGGTCGCTTCCTTTTCACTGAATAGGCTCAATATGAAGCGATGCGGAAGGAGAACGCAGTGCCAGAGAGAAGGGGGAGAGCGACGGTGTGTATTCGGAAGGTCTAAGAGCTGAGGATGAAGACGTATCGGTAAAGAAAAATAACAGACCCAAGAACAAAAAGGGTGTGTCAAGGACACACAGAAATACGAGAGGATGAAATAGAGAGAGAGGGCACGTGCCTAACCCCACGTTTGCTGCTTCTTTCTTCAATTGGTGCCTCGGTTCTCTCGCAGTAGCTGAAGCAGCTGCCCTATCATAAACAGCGCTCACGTGTACGGTCCACACAGGTTGTAAGCGGCTCAGTCAACCTGCTACGTGCAGCCTACGCTGGTGGGCGAGAACTGTGCAACTTGAATTCACAAAACAGGGGGAAAAGAGTCTGACCATCAAGTAGGATACATCTAGCAAAGGGCGGGAGGAAAGCAGCAAAGCGAATTACTAAGCGGCTATGGCACTAATCGCAGCCTAGGGCCTGTGTTTTTGCTCTCCGTGTTGACCGGCATCCTAATGGGCGAGTTCTGCTGAAACTGTGGCACGGCCTTGGGAGCTGCGGGCTCTGCCGGCGGCGGTGTCTTCGCCTTGTCGCTTACCAGCACCACAGACTCCATCTCCGCTAGAGCCGCCTCACGGGAGCAGTACATGTCCATCAAGAGCAAAACGAAACTGTCCGTGTGGTCGATCTCGTCCGCAACGCGATTCGAGAAGGATCCACCAGGAGGGCGACTGGCGATCACCTCGGCTGTGGAAGGTGCCTCCTCCATTTTGCTAATCAAGAGCCCCATTTCAGCGCATTCGGCACCACAGCAGTCATCTCCGTACTCCTTCCGCGCATAGGCAGCGATGTAGCGGGGATCAAGCTGTAGCGCAAGAAAGATAAGCTGCCCCACAAAGTTTTTTGCTGATTCTCCCGCGCGCTCGCACTTGTCGTAGAGGCGCAGAAAGGAGAAGTAGTGCTCCGACCGACCGGGACGCGCTGTCGGACTCCCAGCTGCGGAGCACGGTTCCGACGTGAACGAGAGCTGCGGGCAATTACTCGTGGCTTCGTCTCGCTTCGCGGCACTCATAGAGCCTGACGTGGAGCTGTTGCTACTAAGTGAGTCGGCCCGCATCATGTCTGGAGCCGTTCCCTGGGAGCGCGACGGAGAGGCATTGAGAATAGCGCACTTGGAGGCTTTCCGGTCCACGCTGCTTGCGTGTGTGGCTACTTTCTTCAGTATCTCCATCACAGACAACGAACTCGTCATCCACTGCACAAGGGAGTTCTCCACGACAACCTTGCAAGCACGACCCCCCGTGCTAGCTGCCGCGTCCACAAGGTCAGCGTTCCACTCCAAACGGTCCTGCAGATCCCTAGGAACGAGGGCAAGGGTAGCCGCCGTCACCGGCTTTACGACAACGTTTATGTAGTCTGACAGCACTGCGGCGCAGTCGGCCCCCGCAACGTGGGGCAGAGTAACACGAATGCCGTGCCGCTCCATCTCGCACTCCTCCCGGTGGAGCTCCGAGAGAAACCACGCACCCATTCGGCAGCACTGCGCCTGCGAGCGAAATGCAAAGCTGTTGCACGCCATCACCAGCAGAGCCGCCATCAGCTTTGGGGCATCGGCGTCGGTTATGCGACCGCTCGTCTCGATGTCGCGCAAGGCAGACATTAGGGAGGGCCGGCTACGCAGTGCTGCATTCAGCACCACGTCGTACAGTGCCTCCTTCAGAAGATGGGCACTGTCCACCGAGACGGCCATGTCGGGCGTTGAGAAGAAGAAATTGTCCTCCAGTACGAGCAGGCTCGTCAAAACCAGTAGAGACGCGTGCTCGGTGATGGCGACGTCGCCGAACACGGACGCTAAGGGGTGGTCCAGGGCGACCAGGAGTGTGTCGGACGCGCCAGGATGCGCGACATCGACGGCTAGCACCGCTAGAAAACAAATTGCTATCTCTTCGTCGGAGAAGAGGAAGTTTACCGTGGGCTCTCTGAAAAAGAGCGACATCATCTGAAGCGCATCCGCCGCATGCGTGGCGTTGTGGTAGCTGTTGTCGAGGGGGTAGCACGTGAAAAGCTTGCGGAGAAAATGCAAGAACTTCTCCGCGTTGATGTGTAGCGAGGCGAAGAAGGAAAAGTTTGCGAACACACTGCAGCAGACGGAGAGGAACAGGCGCTCCTTGTCCTCCATAATGCTGCCGTCGTGCTCACGGACGTTGGTGACGTCAAATTCGATCTGCTCCACCTCATCAATGTATCGAAGTGTCTGAAAGGCGATGACGTTGAGCTCTGCAAATATTTCCTTCGGACTCTGGAGGGCAGGCGTGGTGCGCTGCATGAGGGTCTTGCTAGAGGACATCACAATGGGCCCTGGCAGTCGCGAGGAGGCGATGTCAAAGTGCTTGACACGCGTATGCGTCGACTCGCTGCTGTGGCAAGAGAACCGAAGCGGCGCGTGCCCGCTAATCATCTCTTTAAAGTAGTTATGCGCGCAGCTTCTCGGTAGCGCCTTTGCCACGCTCGGCTGGTCCGCCGTCTTACAAATTTCACGCAGCCGCGTGAGTGCACCACCAATCTTCTCCCGCAGCTGCGGTGACAGCGATGGATCATCCTTCACTGATGCCAGAACATCGAAAGGACACATCTTCGCATCGGCGCTACGGGACGTAGAAGATTGCTTCGGTGTTGAGTGCATGGGAGGCAGCTGCAGCATGGGAGCTAATCTGATGGCAGTGTATAGAGAAAATGAGGCAATAGGTAGGAAGAAGCAGAAGCTGAGAAGGAAGAGCGCTCTTGCAGTTTGACCTAGCTCAGGGATGTATGCTACTGAAAAAAAGGAGGTTAAGGACAGTGAGGATGCACGAAAGCGAATAGAGGAAAGAACCAGAGGGAGAGGGAAGTTATTGCACAAGTGCACACACACACACACAATACCATAAAAGCGAAGATGTGGGTCTAGGCAGTGGAGGCGAGCTTCGAGGTGACAAAAGAAAATGGGACGCGGAACAGCGGAAAGACCTCCGCTGAACTCCACCGCTCGCCTCTCACTAGAGGGTATCCACGACAGCTGCGATGCTACACCCGCCAACACACAGTTGTGCGTGAGGGCGGCTGAAAGTTAAAGTCTCTTTTCTTCTTTAAGGCAGGACAACCACGAGCGCGATGCACCATCCAAGTGGCGATTGGATGCGTGCTTGTGCACAAACAAAAGAGCACACACACATGCAAAAAAAAAAGAAGACCACCCACAAGGAGGGGCAACATAGCGAGAAGAGCGAAAGCAAACCAACGAAGAACAAATGCTTGCAAGCGGAAAGAAAATGCGGAAGCCTCCGCCCCCTTGCACACACGCTTACATGCAGTCGTCCACACCGCTATTACGCTTCTCATTCTTGGTTCTTTTCACTGGAGCAGTTGCACAGACCTTGTTCCTTTCGTCGTTTGGGAGGCTTCCGTCAGCTTCCACGCCTTCCCGGAAGCTACATATGGTTGGCTTCTGCGTCATCTCGGCGGCTTCGCGAGGTGTAAGGCGGTATCCGCCTTTATAAACTACGAAAAGGTGCGGTAGGCTCTCACGCGCAGCAGCACTTAACGTTCGAGCGCTGAGGGGTAGCGTAGAGAGGCGCAACGGCTTTTTGATCAATGGATTTGATCGAATAACGACATGGTGAAGTACAAAGAAGGCAGCAACAACGTGTCATGAGAGGCGAAACGGAGCACGCCACTGCATACACTAGTATTTTGTTTTCGAGAAGCGAGTAAGCAAAAAAGACAACCAGCTCGACAGCTCGGATTCTTTCGCTCGCAGATCGAACATCTGCGCAGTGGGTCCTCTCACAATATGTTTTTGTTTTTCGTCGCTCTTAGGGGAGCCTCCGTCCAAAAGGATGTGTTGATCATCGGCCAACAAGACATCGAAAAAAGGGAGTAGCAAGAGCATCGCGACAGGAGAAGAGCAACGCGATTGCAACGAAGCAGACACACACTGTCGAATGGGCAAAGAAATAGAGCAGGTGGGACTAAATGTCGTTTGTCGAGGGGAAAGGAGAGCACGCACACACAAACAAGCGGATCACGGTGAAGGAGCAAAGGAGTAACAAAAAAGAAACAGCAGGAGTGGCAAACGATCACCGCTGGCAAGGTAAGGAAAGAAAAGCACACAAAGAAGGAAAATAACCTCGAGTCGTCCACTATCACTTGCCGGTAAGCGCAAGCATCCACCGACATCCTCCTTTTCGATCGACCTCTCCGTTTTTCAGGAGGAAGATACCAGCACTTCTCGGGAAGCAACTCAACATGCATGCGCCGAAAACTATCAGCACACTGGTCAACCAAAAAGAATTTAGGCAGTCTTTTGATTAAGTGCTTCTGTGCTTCCTCTCATCATAAGTTGCAAACTGCGCCTGAAAAGAGAATAGCAAGCAACACATCGCGCTAGCATGCCGCAGGTCGACGTTTATTCCACGCAAAAGGGGCTTCTTGTCGCTTCATCGTTGCATAATCAGTGTACTACATGGTGTAGCATGCAGGGTTGATATACCTGCACTCTTGCGCTAACCTTCCCTTTCACTCAAAGGAGCTTAGGAAACGAAAAAATTGGCTAGATGTCTTTCATGTTCTTTGTTTTTGGTGGGAAAATTCACCGACGAGCAGCTACGCTCCGCTTAAAGATGCCTGGTCCAGCGTCAGGACGGGATCCTTGTCCTTTCCAGACGCAAGCCCCTTTCCATTCGTAATCGGCCCCTTGTAGACAATAGAGGTGTCCTCTCCTTCGAGGCCAGGGAGCTGCGAATGCTGGTGCCTGGGATGCGCACAGACGCTAGTGGAATGGCGATGAGCGGTGTGATGAAGTGGCCGGAGATGTGCAGCCAGCGCAGGTTGCTGAAGTCGCACGGCAGGCTGGAGGAGAGAGGCCACACCGTTTCCATCAGAATCGCGCCAATCGTGGACGACGTCGATGCACCCATGTTGCTGAAGCTCGCCAAAATTGCAAACATCGTGCTCTCACACCCCTTCGGACAGAGGCGCGAGATGAGCATGTTCAGTGGCATGAAGTTCAGCATCTTGCACACCTCGTACACGATAGCATCACCCATGATGTACATGGCGTGGTCCGGGATGCCGATGTACAAGTTCCATCGCTCGACAATGATGATGTCAAAGATGCTTGCAAGAATCTGGACAAGAGTGGTGCAGATTAGCGTGACGCGGTAGCTCTGCTTCGAGAAGACGCGCGCGAACAGGTACACACCAAGCACGCCGGCAGCGTTGCCAATGACGGCGCCGACGGTGTTGTAGAATGTCTGAGAGAAGTGTGGCCCGTCCGGCAGACAGCTGGCATCCGACATGCAGAAGTTGTCCGTCCCGCCAGAGATGAGGATGTAGCACACCTGCTGGCACCACCCGAAGAAGTTGGCCTTCATGATCGTCATAGGGATGCAGAGGAAGCCGGTCGCGCACAGGATAACCGAGATGCTGACGCAGCCGTAGAGCAGCTGGTAGGTTGTACCCATGATGTTGAGCACGGTCAGCGCAATGACGCCAGCCGTCATGATGACACCGTAGACGGCAACAGAGATGTTGCGAGACATGATCTCTTTGTTCACTCCAAAGATGCCGCACAGGCACACTTGCGCCACCAACGGTGAAACGTCCTGCACTGCGCAGACATCAGAATCTCGCTCGCCACATTGTATAGGCTCGGCGCTTTCATTCTGTGATTTCAATCCCGTCTAGGATGTCGGCAGCTGCTCATTCTCGACGAGGTTCGGCGCTTTCGCACACCCACCTTCTCTCTCCTCGGTCGTCGATCTGCTGGCGTCCTTCGCCAACGCGTTCTGCCTCAGCAGGAATCAGTGGTCCTCCTGGCGCTTCACTATGTTTCTCTCGCGGCACTAGTTCAAGATAAAAACCAGTATTGTAATTGTCTACAGACCCGCGGAGGCGAAGATGCCGATCGTCAGCTAAAGCAATGCAGAGAGCAGCAATAGGACGGCGGCCTCGATGACCTGGGCAGCAACGATGAATGCCAAAATACACGAAGCGAAGTATGCGCCCGGAACGGGGTAACGCCTCATCAGTCGTCTGTAGTAGCCCCCCCGATAAAACGTCAAGGTTCGCAATACAGAAAACGAAGAGAAAGACCATGCACGCTACAAACGCTACACTCCACATTTTGAACAGGGAAACACTGTAGACGACAGCGGAGACAGCACCAACGATGCAGAAGAGGGCCACTTACCACCGCTCTCTGTAGTCGAGCACGGAGATGCTACTCAGGATGGCCCTCAGAAGCTCGGAGAAGCTCTTCGAGCTTGATTCCCTGTCATGAGCTGGTACGCAGTTGTGTAGGCGTCGTGGCAATTCATGAACATCGCATACTAAGATGTGCTGAGGGGCGTCTTGACTAGGCCCTCCGTGAGAATGTACACTGCGCTGAATGAGACGACGCACTCCGGACCAAATGAATCCACTGCCGAGACACATATGGGAAAGGAGTGATCACACGGGGTGGACCTAGAAAAGCACGGCGGGGTCAGGATGGACGTAGCCGACCTCACCCGCTTTCGGACCGACCTGGGAGGAAAGAGCGCTGTCGTCGCCACTTACGATGAATGCACCATCAAATGCCATTGCTCGCGGTGACTGAGCACAACATGTCGTGAAAACTGTTACTGAGACCTAAAAACTGCAGTATGTGGTCACGCGATGCACAATCCAGCAGCGGATGGCGAAAAAAAGGATAAGGGCGAGTAGGCAGCATTTTTATTCACCATTTCCTCGGCATTCCAGCAGCACCAATCCACAAGGCACCAGTGCCAACACCAGCACCTATGTGACGCGCAACGCAAGCTGCGCTAAACAAGAAAATATTTGAAAGGTTTTGTTTTACAACACCTCCACGTTTTTTTTTTCGCAGATTGTTTATCTCGTGCTCTGCTGTTGTCACTCTTTTTTTCACAACATGTCCACTCTGCCATAGAGCGTGTGCTAAACTCCACCCACACTGCCACAGGCCCCATCGCGTGGTGCGATGGCAGCTGCGCTAGACACGCATCACACCAATGCACCGGCTCGGTCAGCTGAGGGCACGGCCCCTGCCCTCAAACACTCCTCGCCCACCCACACCAGTAGGCAGTGCGAGGGCCGGGTGGGATACGCTCGAGTCACGTCGGCACTTCGCCTATCATACGGATGGTGCAAGCGTGTGCACTGTCGCAGGTCGCACCGACGCAGCGCCATCCACGACCTGACCGCCGACATCGGCAGCGGTACGTCGCTGTGACCTCCCGCACGTCGTAGGCACTTGACCCTGTCACCACCAGAGGTGGTTGTGTACTTGGAAGGGGCTACGGGGGCTGCTTGACTTGCCCGCAGAGTGGGTAACGAACACGCATACCGTGGCGAGGCGCTTATCGTCATCAGGGTCTCCTTCATTGTCCGGAAAACAAAACTCACAAAAGAAACCGTGCCGCCACTGGTGAATCGGCATGCACATCAGCAGCACGGTTTCTGTTCCTTGTGTTATTCTCTTTTCTTCCTTATGAAGAGATGTTGGTGCTTCTATATCTGTGGACATACACACATGCCCACTTTGTACCCACTGACTGATCGGGCAGCACGAATGTACGGCGTGAAACGAAAAAAAAACAGCTGCACTTAGTTCTACATACGGCTCATCCCACCAACAACCCACTCTGCGCTATAGTTTTCACGGTGGTGATTGCTGCACCTCGAAAAAAGCTTTAACAGCTCGTCGAGGAAAATAACCGGGATGCTCAGCACAAGTACTGTTCTCCAGTCCGTGAAATCAGTAGGCAGCAACACGTCCCACGGGTTCGCGGTCGCCACGACATCAGCATCCACGCCGAGTGAGGTGACGCCGAACAGGCGCGAAAAGAACGGAATGTACATGATCGTGAGGTGCAGCGCGATCGAAGAGCAAATGGCCGCAATGAGCCACTTGTTTGTCGAAGGCCGGATCACGACAAGCGACTGATTCTCGCTAAGCGCGTTCAGCGCATTCAGCATCTCGACGACAACCAGGATGGACAACGCGATGGCGCGCGCCGTCTGCGGGTTCGCCAGCTCTGCACACTTGGAATTGCTCATGTCCGTGCACGTGGTGAATGAGGCGAGGTCGGCCAAGGTGAATCCGTTCGTCAGAAACCACCAGACAAACCCCGCGACCGTAGCCAGACCAACATAAATGCCGACAATCATGTAGCGAAAGAAAAGCCATCCGTCAACAATGGGCTCGTCTCCTCGCCGCGGTGCCTGTTCCATGATGTCTGGGTCGGCAGCGTTGAACCCCAGCGCGGTTGCCGGCAGCCCGTCCGTAACGAGATTCACCCACAAGAGCTGAATCGGCGAGAGTGCTTCTGGTAGGCCAAACAGTCCCGTAGCCAGAACGCAGGCTACCTCGCCAATGTTGCTGCTAATGAGGTAGCGGATGAACTGCTTTGTGTTGTTGAAAATGGTACGACCCTCACGCACAGCCTTCACGACCGTGGCGAAATTGTCATCTGCCAGCACCATCTTGCTCGCCGCCTTCGCCACCTCTGTCCCGGAGCCCATGGCAATCCCGATATCGGCCTTCTTCAGCGCCGGCGAGTCGTTCACGCCGTCGCCGGTCATGGCGCAAATGAGCTTCTGCTCCTGCAGAAGATTCACCAACTGCATCTTATGGGAGGGGTCGGTGCGACTGAAAAGCACAGCACTGCTCACCGCCGCCCGCCTTTGTGCTGGGGTCATCTGATCCAGCTCATAGCCGGTGAAGCTCAACCCCGTTGTCGGCTCATATGGCATGAGTCCGATTCGGCGGCACACTGCCTCTGCTGTCTCCTTCTTGTCGCCGGTGATGACGATGACGCGAATCCCCGCTGTTCGACACTTGGCGATCGCATCTGCCACCTCCCTCCGCGGAGGGTCCAGCATGCCGCAGACACCGATAAACGTGAGGTCGCTCTCGATGGCTTCAAACTTGGCTGGATCGGACAGATCCAGTTGCTTCGGGTCGGGAAGGGGGCGAAAGGCAAAAGCGATACAGCGGAGGGCCTCCTCTGCGCCGGACATACGATCGATGTTCGCCGTCACGGTATTCACCATTTTCGGTGTGAGAGGAGAAATGTGACCATCCTTAAACATGATACGAGTGCAACGCTTGAGAATCTCTTCCGGCGCCCCTTTCACAAAGAGGCTGTGAATGCGTGCGTCCTCGGTCGACGTGCAACACACACTCATCGATTTGCGAGAGCGCGTAAACTCCAGCGTCGCCTTCTTGAGCCAAAGCTGCCTTTTCAATGATCTGCATCGGTCAACCGGCAAATGCGCACCGTCCACCCCATTCCGTGCCGCACTGTGGTACAGCTTTTCACTCATCACCAGAAGAGCCGCCTCGGTGGCGTCCCCTACCTTTTCCACCTCCGCCGAGCGCGTGCCGCAGACTAGCGATGCATCGCTGCACAACGTGGCAATCGTGGCCACCATGTCCAGCGCGGCGTCGTTGCCGAGCGCCTCACCGGCTGGAGTGCCGTTGTGCGAAACGGCTGCCGCCACGACGTTGAACCTCGAGTCATGTATGCTGTACTTATGGGCTTTACCGGACACTTCCATTGTCACCACTTCCGACACGGACATCATGTTCGTCGTTAGCGTTCCCGTCTTGTCGGAGCAGATTACGGTGCATCGACCAAGCGTTTCCACGCTCGGTAGATCGCGCACAAGAGCGTTCTGTCGCGCCATCTTGCGTGAACCGAGCGCCAGACACGTTGTGACCACTGCTGGTAGGCCCTCAGGGATAGCAGCGACAGCTAAAGCCACAGCCACCTTCAGCGAATGAACGGTGGGCTCGATATACCGTTCAAACCAGGACTCCTCAGTAGCCGCCGGGTGGGTTCTGAACCAGTGAAGGAGATTCACCACGAACACGAAAAGACAAATAAAACCAATTACCGTTGACAGGAGAACGCCGAACTCGTCCAGCTTCAGCTGCAGCGGCGTTTTCGTTTCCTCCTGCTCACGCACGTCACGCTCGATAAAGCCCATCTCGGTGGACTTTCCAGTGCGCACGACGACGCCACGAGCCTTGCCATACACAACGGCAGTACCGCGGTAAACCATGCTCGAAGGAAACCGCTCCCGCTTGACGCGAACCGACTCCACCTGCTTCATGGCTTCCACCGACTCGCCGTTCAGAATCGACTGATCAACGCGCAGCGTCGTGCTTTCCAGCGTTAGCAGCCGAACATCGGCAGCGACGCGATCTCCTACAGCGATCTCGACAATATCTCCAGGAACAAGGTTTTCTGCCAGGATCCTCTGCGTCATGCCCTCACGAACAACAACAGCTGTTTCAGGAACAAAGTCTTTCAAGGCGTCAATTGCTTTTTCCGCTCGGTCTTCTTGCCAAACACCAACAATAGCATTCAGCGTCAAAATCAGCAAAATAATAAACGGCTCCACGAGGTCCATCATGTTGCTTTCTAGAACTGCCAAACAGAAACTTACAAACGCCGCCAGGAGCAAAATGCGCACAAGCGTGTCCTCGAATTGACCAACAACTAGCTTCCAGAAGGGCGTTGAGGGCCCTGTGGAAAGCTCATTTTTGCCAAATTCATGAAGGCGCTTGTCGACTTCATCCTGAGCAAGACCACGGGCCTCTTTCACCTCTAGCAATGAGCAAATTAGGTGACCGTCCATCGAGGCCGGATCGTCCGGCAGCACTAGTTTAGCCATTTCTAACTGTTTTTTTCTCCTGCGAGTGGGCTAAAGGCTTGAAAAGGGGCACACTTACGATTTATGACCGTAAAGGAGCACAGCAATGTGAGCCGCACTGGTCGAAACAGAAAGTACGCAAAAAAATCGGTGAGACGAAAAAGAGAGGAAATGACGTCGAAAGAGAAGCATGATGCATACTACTACGTGTTCTCCACTCTTCCTAACTGGCGAGTTTCCTATTCCCCTGAGAGCGTATACTCAGTTGGCATCCTTCCACTCGTGCACTCTTCACCACTGCTCACGAATAAGTAGACTTACGCCTCCTATTCCCTCGCCCCAGCACTCCTGTCGTGTTTGGTCATCAGAAGGATGAATGGAGGAACAGTGACACGGCTACAACGACGTCGCCCCTAGCCATCCTCAATGAGAACGTAATCAGGTAAAGAAAAGATAAGCACCTGGTGCAGCGTGCCAGTGGAATGACGGACAGTCCTTTCCCTCATTCCACGTCGTCATATCGTTTTTCGATCTTCCTGCGCTTTTCTTTTTTCTTTCGCAAGCAATAAAAAAGCTCGAAAACCTGCATGCGTGTATCAAAGCACGAGTGCTCGCAGACGCAAAAAGAAAACAGTTCCACCGATGGCTTTCCCTTGGGCTGTCAACGATACCGTTTACGCTGAGGAAAAAAAGGACACATTCCGTCCCCAACAAAACAGGTCACAGGCAATACTCTTGCCGCTTCAGAGTTCCTCTACAACAATATTCACAGCTTCCTTCCTTTAATTTCGGAGCGAGAATCTTAACAGTCCCTTTTCTTTTTTGGAAAACAATCTACCTCTACTAAGCGTAGTTGCAAAGAAAACACAAAAATCGGAAGCTTTACGCCTACATCCCAGCTCTTACTCTCATTTTCCATCCCAGCGCAGTAAAGCCACTACCAAAGTTCGTGAAGGACAGCTCCTCACCTGATGCAAACAGGAGCGCTGACAGCTGCCAGCAACCTCCGCAAATTCAAGACACAAACCAGCAAGGACGCTAGGAACAACATAAAGACTGCCACTTCTATCCGTTGCTCTCCCACAGAGCAAGATAACCTTCTCGTGGCACCAGCACAAGGATATACCTTCCGCAGCCCTACACATTAAGGCATACATCAACAGAATCACCGCCTGAACGCTGCAACAACCCATCACGCGAGTAATTCATTTTCAAAGAAAAAAGCCACCCTGAACCTAGCCCTTTTCTGCGAAGCACAACATTTGAAAGAGAGAAGAAAACAATACATAAATACTGCTCACAAAGGTATATCACAGTAGCATACCAACAAGCATAATGAATAACAGTAGGGAAAAAAATCTCATGATTGGCCACTACAGAAAGGTCGTCCCACAAACACGCATATGTGCAACGAAACATTCCCTCTTTTTCCTGTCTTCACGGGGATGACAGGAGGTGATACACGCCGTCTAGCAATGAGCAGAAACGCATCGCTTCGGTGACCAGCACCTTCGACAACGGTGCGTAACAGCAGCGATATGACGCTCGCCAAATGAACACAACCAGCACACTACTCGTGCAAAAAGACACAAACTCATGACCTGTTTCGTGGTCACAGAACTTCCATTGAACCAATCGAAGGATCACCGCCTTCATATCCCGCCAAAGCAAGCACAAAAACAACACCCCCAACACACTTTGAAAGCTGGAACGCTTCCTGTGTCAGTCCTACATCACAATTTGACAGCTACCCGCATCAAAATGTCCGATCACTAACATAAGAACGCGGCAAACCCTACGATTCACTGCCTCACCCTCACTAGAGCAATCAAAGCACGCAGAGGCTGAGAAGCTTCGACATCACTAATATGCGCATGATTGCGCATCGCTGAAACAAAAAGCAAAAAGGGCGCTCAGGCTCAACGGGAAACAGTAAGAAAAAAGGCAAACAGCACATGCTCGACCCCAGTTGCTGCTAATTCGCAAAACAAAACTAGATGCGGGGAACTACTTTTCAAATTGAAGAGCAGGAGAGCACATAGGCCTCGGCGCTGAAAGCTATACGTCTATACACATCAGCAGAGAAGAACGGAGAAACATCATCTCTACTTCGAAATCCTAACAAAAAAAAAGAATACGAAAGTCATGAGTCAACACCAGCAGAAGGCACTTGAGATTCTCCCGCTGCTATCGCAACCGTTTTCTCCCTCATGCTGGAAGAGCCGTACATCCCGTTCGTGCACCACATCCCGAAAAACCCCTTTTTATAGCTCCAGTCATGCCAAATTCCCGGTACCTTTTGTCTTCCTTACGCATCGGGTACCGCCACTCACACGGAGCTAGGTAAAAAAGCTCCGTTTCCACAAAACAGAAATTCTTTTCACGGTGGGCAGATAAATGAAAAATCGAAAGACAGATCGGGAAACTGGAAGTATCAATCTATCGTGACGAGTCGTGACTACAAAAACCAAACCACCGTAAACAGATGCTTGTGATTCGAATTCTCGGCAACCCCTCTCACTTTCCAAAACAAAATTCATTATTTTTGCTTCACTCTTTGCCTTATCCTCGACACTGCAACACCTTCTTTACGTCCATCTTCAGCAACACTTCTATGCAGTCATCTACAATCCAGCGAAAAAGCCCTTGTGCCTCCTCCTTAACAGTGGAATGTGAAAACCAACGACTCCAGAAAACGCCCGTCCCGCAATGACACACTGCCATGACTAGCACAGGCCAAGCGCTTTCAGCATCAGCAACAGCAAAAGCAGCCCCCCACTCCCCTTCAAAATGAAAAAAGAGCTTAAGCGGGCCAGCACCCATATCGCAGCCAATAGCGCGACCTAAGACAACAAACAGTATGCCAGGAAAACTGACTGGGACAGTATAAGCCTCAAGCATCAAGAGGAGGATACCGAGGAAAACGACCAAAGTCACGGCAGAATAGAGTCTCTCTCTACACCCGCAGTTGACATTCATCGGGAAGGCCTGCAGAGGTCGTTATCTCTGCGCAGTTCCGAATCATCACATTCTCACGATACAGCTTTAAAAAAGTGAATACACTAGAAAGATCACCGCATCACAAGGGGGGGGTCATGTCAGACTACAAACGAAACACACTGAGAAAATCGCCCCGCATGCGTATTCTCCCATCTTCCAGTTTCAATTCCGACTCTTTAAGCAAAGGCCGAATTCCCCCCCGTTCCATCCATGCTTTCAAGGCAATTCTCGATGAGGAACACAAGCTGACATTCTGAAAAAAAATTAAAAGTAGAGGATCAGGTAACGTCTCTTTGCCCGCGGAGTTGTCCACATCTCGGCCACCACCACCAATGCCCCTCGTCGGCCTTCTCACAAAGCAAAACCTAAATCGATCTCAACACAACAGTGCGCAGACCTTTTAACGCGATCCCACCGCTGCGATCAACTGAGAAGCAGATTGCTTTGTTCATTGCGACAAGAGAAACAAGCGCTTCTTCCCAACCACAGAAGGAGAGGGCCACTCACTGAAATCAACGCAACGTCCAGACACGCTGCAGATGTGAAAGATAGGACGTAGGCGCCAACACAACAGCAACAGCCCATGCAACCACACAATACCCACAGCAGCACCCCACCTTCGATGCATCCAGCGCAATTACCGCCTATAACTTGCACAACCCCCCCTCCCCACTAATGAATCTCTTCAATCACCGCTTAACCGCTGTTTTGCAGCGGTGGCATCACATTGCCCATGTGATACGTAGACAACGCCCAGTCAGTGATATAGGCCGAACTTATCACTCTCGACGCCGACCTACTCCTGATCGTGAACGGTCCACAAGCAGCTGGCAAAGCACACCGTGACCACGCCGCCATTTCCCACTTCCACAGTAAGGTCTTCATTTCAACGATATCCCTCCCCCAATATTGCACACAATGCCATCAGCTAAATCACACCCACGTTCATTCTGATACCCTTACCGCCAGCTCAACATTTTCTTTCTCAGGGTTAGGGTTAGGGTTAGGGTTAGGGTTTATATCTCCACTGATTCCTTGCACAGCGACACCCTCTCCACCTGGACGGGTGCGTGACGGTGTACTACTGTACTGGTGTACGGGTGTGCTACTGTACTGGTTAGGGTTAGGGTTAGGGTTAGGGTTAGGGTTAGGGTTAGGGTTAGGGTTAGGGTTAGGGTTAGGGTTAGGGTTAGGGTTAGGGTTAGGGTTAGGGTTAGGGTTAGGGTTAGGGTTAGGGTTAGGGTTAGGGTTAGGGTTAGGGTTAGGGTTAGGGTTAGGGTTAGGGTTAGGGTTAGGGTTAGGGTTAGGGTTAGGGTTAGGGTTAGGGTTAGGGTTAGGGTTAGGGTTAGGGTTAGGGTTAGGGTTAGGGTTAGGGTTAGGGTTAGGGTTAGGGTTAGGGTTCGCGTCAGCTCACGGGTTAGGGTTACGGCTCGCGTCAGGGTTAGGGTTACGGTTAGGGTTAGCGTTAGGTTCAGGGCTCGGGTTAGGTCTACGGCCAGGGTCAGGGTTCGGGTTAGGGTGCGGGTTCAGGGTTAGCGTTAGGGTTAGGTTAGGCTTCGGGTTCGGGTTAGGGTTACGGTCAGGGTTAGGGTTCGGGTTAGGGTTAGGGTTCGGGTCAGGGTTAGGGTTAGCGTTAGGGTCACGGTTAGGGTTAGG